>NW_011499941.1:491381-543086 GCF_000495115.2 Populus euphratica
CATCCCCCTTTACAAAACCCCCCCCCCCCCCCGTTTAATAGCAAGCGCAGATATAATAAATGGCGCTCAGACTCAAACCAGAGGCTTGAAATGATAACTCAGGAGTCAGGAGTCCGACCATGTTAGGCAAAAAGATAGAATATAACAAAAGCATCCAGTACATAGACTACGCATTTAATTAAGAAGCATAATATTCAGACACCGGGGAGTTGTATGTTCGTTTTCCTAAACACATAACAGTAACCAACTAAAAATTCTTCAACACATATTATGCTTTTACACCGACTGCTCTCAAATCTCACACTGTATTAGGCAAATATGCTCAAGGGACCGGTCTTATTTGGAGCCTCTAGTCCGTTCTCGGCATTTCGCATCCCTGTGATCCATGTCCTCCTGCAAGACAGATCATCAAATTTGATTAGTCTAAAACGTTCAACTGACTGAAATATCTAACGAAGTTCTTCATTTGAATTTTGTTTCCACGTGCAGAGATTGAGAATAAATCTTTATTAGTGCAAAGAATCAAAGAATCTCCTAAACCACTATCACTTCCTTTTCTCCTCTTAGTCTTACCTCCCACCACTGTTGCCGCTAGCCCGGTTCATCAGAATCGTCAATCTTTTTGCAGTTTTCGTAAAAACACTGCATTTCCAACAAGAGAATTAAAAAAAGAAAGAAAAAAAAGATGATTTATTAAATACGTGTAAAACTATCCCTGCTTCCAAAGTTGCGTAGTTAGGTTCAAGTAGTTTTATCAACCCAAAATACAAGGTCTGCAGGAGATTTATTAAATACATGTAACACTATCCCTGCTTCCAAAGTTGCGAAGTTAGGTTCAAGTAGTTCTTATCAACCCAAAATACAAGGTCTGCAGGATGAAAAGATAACCAATGACCAAAAAAAATTTCATTTTCCTTACAACAGATACCTGAATGGTTCATCTCCAATCTGTTTAACAGCACCTGTCACATCTCGATAGAAAACATGGCTCAACATATCTGATCTCTCTATTCCAAACATGATGACCAGCTTCCTGCGTAGCTCTTCATAAGAATGAAGTGCAGAGAGGTCAAGGGTCCGCCCCAAGTCTTCTGACTCCAAAAAAACCTTGCAGTGACCAGTATCCATGCCAATTTCACTGGCATTCTGTAGACTTTGGTGCCATGAAAACCCAGTAGTGCAAGACTTTTCTTGTGAAATTTTTTTCCCAAGTGCTGATGGTAAAACATCAGAATTTTTTTCTCTGTTACGATCAGATGAATTTCTCTCATTAACAACTTGTGGGAATGCATCAGCGGAACAGCTATGAGATATCTGCTGCTCGACAAGTATTGGTTGACCAAAGAGCAGAAACTGATGTTTCTTTCCATTATCAGATTTCTCCAAATTTGGATTGCTGCTCCCCTTTGTTAACGAGAAAGATAAATTCTTATTGCTGTCAGGGTGTCCTGTCGGGTAATTTTCAGAAATTTTTGTGCGTGGATTGAACCTCTGGAGACTGGACAGAAACAGCCCTGACTGCAGCTTGTTTTTAAACTGGAAATCTGATAAAGATATCCCAAATTGAGCATGCCTGGCTCCCTGTATGCCTGCAGGAGTGTTGTTGGATAGACAACACAAAGGGCTGCTGGGCCCAAGGGGGTTGCCTGAAAATGAAGGCAATTGAAATTGGCCATCAAGGGGAAAGTCTAACTGTTGCGGGAATCGCAACTTCTTTCTTGGTGGTGAGAAGGGTGATAGGTGGATGACTGGCATATTTGACACCAATTCAACCAGCCATGGGCTGACACACTTTACAGTTTGTAGTAAATCTGGCTCATCCCATGTCACCTGCCACACCATTTGGCAAAAGATACAAGAAAATAAGATGCTAAAGCAAGATTATGTGAGTTTAGAGTTTAGGCTAACATTCAGCAATTCTCAAATGCTAGAGAACAATAATTAATTCGAAGTTTCAAGACTTCTAACTGACTCTGAAATCCACAATTATCAGCAGAGAATCCATGAGATGCCAAACTCAAGTCACACAAGTATCCATGGTGCAATATTTCTATGCTTAAAGCATGATTAGGTAAAAAAAAAAAAATGAAGCCTTTTAGGAAGTCATCTAGAATAGAAAACTAACTTCAAGATTTATCCCAAATCAGCATTTTCATTAAGACATCCCTAATTTAATTGGTATTTTTTTTTTATTTTTTTTTTCTGGAGACACCAGTTTGTATATTAATCGGTAATTTTTTTTTTTCTGGAGACACCAGTTTGTATATCATTTATTGAAAGCCTGTAATGTACAAAACGTTAACCATACATGCAAACAGTAAAGTATATGGGATAATGATGCCACCTCAACAAGTAAAAAATAGCAGTATAAAATCCCTATCAAAACCTCGGAAGGGAAGTGAAATGCTGCGGACCTTGTCAATCAAGATGAGCAGGTACTCTAGATATAATGCGATCTGTTTCACCTCATCAGAAACTTCAATTATGATAATAAATTTCCCACCATTGATTTACAGAAACTTGTCATGTACAGCTGTGTGACACTGCCTGTCATTGAGACATTTAACTGTGCAGAATACTCCTAATGTGACTTCCATAATTATCATGCCATAAACTTGTCTGGAACCAACAAATAGGTTGGTGTTTTTTCTAGCACCAAAGACAGCCATATCACAGTATAGTTAAAAGTTAGAAGTAGGTTGGGAAGTGGCATTCATCTTGGCAGAAGAGGAAATAAGTGGTTACCCAAAAAAAGCAACGAAAATGAAACAAGAACAAACTTGGGCAAATGAAATGTTTACGAGCAAACACGAGGAGAATGACATCTACCAATTTAATCCTTGAATTTAAAGGCATATGGAAGCATATAATTTAGCAAGGAAGAGGCCTGGAAAAGCGGCAAACACGAGGAGAATGGCATCTACCAATTTAATCCTTGACGAATTTAAAGGCATATGGAAGCATGTAATTTAGCAAGGAAGAGGCCTGGAAAAGCAACTGGCATGTGAATCCATGTCCAAACTCAACTAAGATCTTAAGGAACTTCATTCACGGTTTAAAATTGAAGAGGAGAGGATAAAAACAAACTGAAATATGGGAAAAACTTGCAAAACCACTTAAATCGGTAATGAAGAAAGTGGTTACTAAATGCTAATTGAGCAACAGGCATAATCAACAATCTTACCAAGGAACAACAACAAAGTCGATAATTACAGATAAGACAAGTAGAGAACCTGGAGAAGACGCCATGGAGAGTTAGGCCATCGGACCGGATCAGCAACCTGAACAGAGGCAACAGTCCCCATAAACCAGCTAATCCGTGAGGAGTCCTCTGTTTCAAAAGCCATCTTGAACCTCATCCCAGAGCACCAACTGGTCCTCATTGCCGCCCTTACTGAAGAGGCCTTAACACAAAACTCTGGCGTGCTTGCTCGTGGATAATAAACGACTTGAAAAGGATTTCCATTAGCAGCAAGACCAGCAGCTTCCAAAACCTCTTCAGACTTCACTCTTCCCCTTCCCTTGACTCCCCCTTTTCGCATCTCATCCTCCTTCACAAAAAGTGAAAAACCACCAAATGAGTTAGCACAGGTAGCATTGTTCGAATTCCACCCGATGTGTGATGGTGATGATTCAGGTCCGCTCCCAATTCCAATCCCCCTCTTGGCACGGCGAATTCCAACACAAAGATCGCCATTTTCAGCCCTTAAGAACACAATTGAATCCCCGGCAACCAATTTCTTCTGGGTAACAAAGGCGCTCCATCCAGTAGTCAACAAATGCCTTCTTGGTGTCCCTCTATAAATATGCCTAAACTTCCACACCGCACCGTGCACATCTTTAGCAATCAGAGTCTGCACGGGAGGATCCGCGGAGTAGTCCAGCCTTGGGAAAATCGTCTCCGCACAGTATCTAGGCACAGAGAAACCCCCACCATTGTTGGCATCAGATTGAGTTAGTGTCTTTGCAAAAGAGGCCGGCTTTTCTGCGTTGTTACTGTCGTTCCCATCACCACAAATGTCCACATCTTGAGAGAAATCAAGGTCAGCGTCTGGTAAAGGAACAAGGCTGATCTTGGCGAATACCTCATCAGTACCACGGTCGGCGAGGAATTTGACAGAGGCAACGCGGCAGAGGACGAGAGAAGGGATTATTTGGGGGAAATCGACGGGGGACTGAGAGTGCTCGGCGTGGCCTTGTGGAAAGTAGAAGACTTTGGAGTTTAGTGGAGGGATTTGGACCATGCTTCCTGCACAGGCTTGCCATAGTTGTGGATCCAAGCTCTTCTTATCTGTCTTTTTCATAGCTGCTTGCTTTACAAAATGAAAGGCAACGATATTCAAGTTAAATTTTTTTTTGAAGAAAATCCCAGTTCATTCCTTAAAATTAAATTGAAGAAGCCATCTTTACCAGTTTTTGAAGGCCAAAAAGGAGAACACTGTGCCTAGCTTCTTCTCCTTCTTCTTCTCCTTCTCCCTTGAGAAAAATAATATGAACTCAAAACTTTGATTGGAGTATTAACAAAGAGCAAGAGCTTGTTTTGGATGGAGCAGTGTCCACATTTAATTCTACTAATTTGCGTGGGATGAAAAGAAGAATTCCTCAATTCTTGAAGGGCTGGGTTGCTTCAGTAATTAAAGAAAGGAAATGGGGTCGTAGGATTTTAGAAGAAGGTGACAATATATTTCACCTTGGCGCAGAGAGAGGGAGACAGACAGAAAAACAGACAGACAGAAAGATGCAGAGCGAGTGAGACAGACATTAAATTCGTCGATGGGATGGGAATGGCTCCTATCGCTTAGCATAGCAACGGGTGCCACCACTCTCTCTCTCTCTCTCTCTACCTCCTCCTACTAATAAAGGATTGGACAATAGACAGACCCATCTTAACTTACTTGTTCACTCTCTGCTAAACTCCAAAAACAAGACGACCACTTCTGCCTCTTGCTTTTATTAATTACAAACACATCGCCATCTCTCTCTCCCACCTGGGTTTTTTCCCCTGTTTTTACAAACACATCAACAAATACTTCATGTTTTCTTCCTTTTGTTTTAATGTTAGGTGTCTCCAACGAGCTTTCCTTGCCGTTTCTTTGGATCCTTTCAAGCTTATTGTGCTTTGAACTCCACTAGTTTGATTCCATGCGGTAAGTTGCGCGACAGAGGATTTCTTTCTAACGTAAAAGAATTGCAAATATTATTAAAGGTTCTTTTACAATAATTTTTTTTTTTAATTATGACTTGCATTTAATAAAATGAATCTCATAAATAATAACAAGTTTATGATTACAACCATATTAATTTTTTAGAAAACAAAAGTTATATATGTGTTTTAGTTTGAAAATGAATTTCTAAATATTTTTTTTAACTTGAACCAATTAAATTTTATTTTATTAAATTAAATCTTTATTTAATATTGAAATTTATTTTTAATATTGTGAGAGTTCTATATAAAATTAACCCAAATAAAACATTAAATTTAATTCTAAATCAACTTCATTAAAAGTGCTGAATTAAAAATTAAAAAAAAGTCAAGTAAAAAGAAAAAACAGACAATAAATTTTATCCAGGGGTATTTTGATAAATATATTAAATAGACATAATTGCCTCTAAAAAAATCCATATTGACTAAAGGCAAAAATATCTCTAGTTTAAATACAAATAATTTTTCTTGAGAATGACAAAAAAAAAAAAAAAACCCACCACACTATAATGGTGAAGAAGGAAATGTTAGGGAAGCTACAATATTTTTACCTTCTGTTTTTGTTGTTTTGTAATATTAAGATTGTGGTATTTTAAGAAATTATTTATTATTTATTATATCATTATTATTTTATTATATTTTTAAATAAAAAAATAATTTAAAAAATAATTATAATCACACTCACCGGTTAAAAAAATGTTGTATGAATTAATTTATATACATATCCATCTTAATTCATCAATTTTATACATATTTGTAGCTAGTTGACTTTTAAGTATTCTCTTGCTAAAGTAATCGTGTCAATTATTAACCATCGTAATCAGAGCAATGATTTATTTTTATCCGATAGCAATAAATATTTTGGACTAGTTTATGTATAAAACAGAACTATTTTTTTAAGATAATTTTAAGGATCTTCACAATGCTCTGATATAATATGTCTTGATGAATTTACCAAGTTTTTTAAATATTAATTTCAAAATCTAAATTTAAGAAATCAAAAGAAGAAATATATTTTTTTGAAGGGGAGCTTGCCTTTAAAAAAAAAAAAACCATAAATTTATGCAAGAAAAACTACTGTTTATAAAACTACATATTTTTTTATAAATTTATTTTATCAAATAAATAACAATAAAAAAATATATTATTATAAAAATACACACTAGCGAGCCTGTTTATTTCTTTATTTTAAAAGTGTTTTTTAATAAAAAATTAATTTTTTATTTATTTTAAATTAATATATTTTTAATATTTTAGAATTATTTTAATATATTAATATCAAAAATAATTTTAAATAATAAAAAATATCATTAACATAAAAAATTATTTTTTTAGAAACAAACTACCAGCCAAGTTAACCCTTGTTATTAATATACCCATATTGATTATGACCGCACGAAGTATTTTTTTTTTTTAAATACATTATGGATATTGCTGGATACATATCAAAGACAGAGAGGTATATGACAAAAGAATAAAAAAATAATAAGTTTAATTTCAGACACGTGGAGGATATGATAACGTATGTGAAAGAAAGATACACGTAGAAAACTCGGGGACGCATTTTTTCAGACGTGTGGAGGATATGATAACTAAATTTTAAAAAATAAAAAAATAAAATTATGATTTGATTTTTTATATTCATCTTCAACAAAATTTGACTTTTAGGCGTCGAAATAATTTAAAATTGAAAATAAAATTAAAAATTAAAAAAAAATTAGATGAGTAGTTCTTACTAAATTTTAAAAAGAAACAACGAAATTATGGTTTTATTTTTTATATTCATCTTCAACAAAAATTAATCTTTAGGCGTTCAAGTTTATTTAAAATTGTAAATAAAATATAATAAAATGATTTCCATTGTTTATTTTATACTTTTATATAGTTTTTATATACAATTTATTATAACTTGTAATCTTTATCTTGAATATTTTTTATTAAAAAATTAAATATTAAACCATGAAATTGAGAAAATAAAATCAACCATGTTAAAATTTTGAAATAAAAAATATTAATTTTTAAAAAAAGTTATAAGACAACTATAAAACATAAACATTGATAGGAGAGCTAAACTTGTGTGAAAGGGCAAAAAGATCCTGGGATAAATAATTTATTTTCTCTTGATTTGAAGGATAAATATATCTTTTTATTGTATCTAAAAAATAAGAAAATATAACTACCTTTGGTTAATATGTTTAATTCTTCTTCTTTTTTAATTTTGGGGTAACATGGCTTCTTCTTCTTTTTCTTTTTCTTTCTATAAGGGAAAAAAGGTAAATATATTATAGTAATGAATAGTAAACCAAGTGTATTTGTATAGTGTTTTTTAAATGCGTTTTAGAATTTTTGTTAATTATCCGTAGATTTTATTTGAAGAAAGAATTGCTTTAGATAAAAGTAATTCACAAATAAGGCAATATAATATAAATTCTGGTAGAAGAAGATATTCTATTTTGATAATATTAAATTGTAAATATCACAATCAGTTTTTTTTTCTTTGAACATTTATTAATTATTTTCAATTAAAAATATTAATAAATGTAAATATTTAAAATAAAATATTTAAAAACAAATTTTGATCTTCATAATATATTTACTTTATATTTTAATATATTTGTCTCTCCATATAATTTAGTTTTTAATAAAACTGAAATGATTTTTTTAATTAAAACAATCATTTACATACATTGCAATAAAAAACGAAGCTTGCTTTCTTACCTTCTTCTTCTTTAAAAAAAGATATGAAACTTCCTTATAACAATATTACTGAAAGAATATGTTTGTATAATATGTTAATTTCATAATCTAAAATGAAATTAAAAAAATATATATATTAAAAAATTGAATTATTTTCTCTAAGTTGTCTCATCAAATAAATCTCACCACAACTTCATAAGGTAAATGTGAATAAATTATTTTTTCAAAGCTTCCTTAAAGTTTAACGTGATTATGTTGGTATTATATTTTTTGAATCATTTTATCTAAAAGAGTAAGAGATAATGTAAGAAATTAACCAAGGGTCCCATGTAAGAAAAAAAAATCAAGGATCTGATTTAATAATTTAATAAATTTTAATTATTATTTAAAATTTTAAATATTGGTTTCTGTTGACCTTTTTAAAGTGTTTTTTAAATTGTGATAGTGAAAATAAAGTGTCAATAAGGAATTATATAATTTAGAGATGATTTTAGAGACATACTTTACATTATTTAAGGTTTTATGTGATGTATAAATAGATATACAATGGAAAACCATGATTGAACTTTTTTTAAGAATTATATTAATATTTTAGGTTTTTTTAATTTGTAATACCATCGAATTAACATATTAGTATTGACATTTTTTTATTATGATAAATGAAAATATTAATATTTTTAATATATGGAGTAGAAGTCTTTTTTATTTTTTATGTGTAGATTTATTTAATGTAAGATAACATATTGAATATTTACCAATAAGATCCTTTTTAATGCACATGATAGATGTTAAAAATTAAATGTATTTTTATTAAAAAAAAATATTTTGATGCATATTTTATATTGTTTTCAAAAATTACTCAAATAATAAAAAAAAAAGCTAAGCTTGCTCAATTTTTTTATGATGAAGTAGAATTCAATGTATTATGAATTGTTACAATATATTAATGTTTTTTCCCTTCACATATAAAAGGAAAGGGCTCATATTTTGGGGGTAAAATAATTTTTTCGTGGGATTAAATTAACACTATCAATTTAGGTGGGGTAAATTGGTGTTATGCATAGTTAAATTACAATATATCATTTAAAACAAAATACAAATAACTAAAAGGGAAGAGGTTTATTGGCTTTCTCTCTCTTTTTTTTTAATGGTGTAATTACTTAACCACCCTTGCAATTTTAGTTCTCTTGAACTTGAGCCTAGAAGTGTTTTTATCATTTTAATTTTACTTTTATATGATATTTAGGTCTTTTAAAATATATAAAATAAAGTTGTTAATGCATGCAACTTGAAGGAGCTCGCATTTTATAGACTGCATATATAGGCTTTTTCAATCATCTAACACCAATAATAATATGTTTGGCGATGTCTGATGGACGATGCAGCTTTGATTTGGTTGTTGGTGCACAATTTTTTTTTTATTTAGATTTTTTTATACAATTTGATCCTTAGTCTTTTAATTTTTTTTTTATATATATATATATATATATCTTTTTTAAGTTTATTTATTTTTTGAATTTCATTCTTCATCATTTGATTTGATTTGATTTATATTATAAATTTAGTTCTTATTCTTTTGATTGTTATTTATCTCGTATTTATCCTTTTTCTAATTAAATTTTATTTTTAATTTCATCCCCAATCATTTGACTGGATTTAATTTTTATTTTAATTTTGGATCTCATTCTTTTGATTGCTATTTATTTTATTTTTATCTTTTTTTAATTTTTTTTTTCAATTTGATCCCTTAACATTTGATATGAAAATTTAATCCGAATATGATGGATACCATGTTGACCTGACTGAACAAGTAGGTATATGTTTTTATGGTTACCTTACCCGATTGATAATGAATATGGTATAAATATTATTAAAACCGAATTGAAACTCACCTGAAACTAACTTAAAATGTATATTTATATTATATAAATATATTTGGAGAACATTTATATTTATTAAACAATGTGATATATATATATTTTGATATTGACATAAAACACACACACACATATATGTATAATATTTATAATTTTATAGTTTAATAATTTGATACACACACCTCAAATTTATATATTAGTTAATTTATTTTTTATTTAATAATAAATAGTAGTTAGATAATAGATACCTACAGGGATAAACATTAAGGATGAAAATATAATCCAAACTCAACAAGTAAATGTATTTTTTAATGGTTACATTACTTGATTGATAATTGATAAAATATGAATATTATTAAAACCAACTTGAAAACCAACAAGAAAAATAACCAATCTAAGAGCCAGCCTTTAACAAGAACCATAATTAAGAATCCATCCTAGAGGACCAAATAACATAAAACTATTATGATTTTTTTTTATGAGATTATCATATATTCATTTTATTTACAAGGTGTTTTTCTAATTTTATTTTTTAATATTAGATTGATTGAGAATTAGATCTTGTGATTTGTTTTGATTTGCTTTTTATGAAATTATTTTTATCTCATGACTCAGCTCATGAGTTTAGCAGGTTAACTCTAGTTGACTTAAGAATTTTTTTTTTAATTTTAATTTTCAACACTAAGTTGATTGAGAGTTGAATTTCATAGTTTATTTTGATTTGCTTTCTATTAGGTTATTCTAATCTCATGATCTGAGTTATGAATTTGTTAGGTTGATTAGGATGATTTTTTAGATTTTTTTTTTAGTTTTATCATTCAATACTGAGTTTATTGAAAAATGAGTTGTATGATTTTTTTTTATTTACTTCTCATATGGTTATCATTATATTATGACTTGATATGTAAATTGATAAGTTAATCAAAGTTGACCCAAATTGATTTAATATGTTATCATCTTATTGTTTATTAAAAAAACATCTTAAATATGATTTTGACTCAAACTATATTTTTATTAGTCATTTAGGTTATATTTGGAATTACCAAAGCAATCGACTCTCACACGATTAAAATTTTTCACCACTAAAAAAAACTATTAGCAACACCTATATATTTTTTATGTTAAATTATTTTTTGATCTGATCCATAGAATAACACAAGTCAATAATTTAATACTCTCAAACTTTATTTTCTTTCTAATTTCATGAAATTACCATTAAGACATTATACCGGATGAAATATTTTAATTTTTTAAAGTTCTTAATTTGTTTTTTATTGTGGCTTCGACAGACAATTGTTTTTTTTTATTATTATATTTAGAGCTTATTTTGATAAAGCATATAACTTATATTTTTTTTTAGAAAAAAACATAAAGTCATTTTTCCTCCCTCCTAAAAAACACGGGTTGAATCATATTCATAAACAATCTCTTATAAATATTAGCTTGAAAGATAAATTTAGTTATAATTACACCCATGACAATCATGGAAGATTTGATGAAGCAAACACCATCAAACGAATCTGGCAATTTGTTTGTCAACATAGTGTAAGCATAATTATCTAGAGAATCTCTTCATGGTTGCCCGAAAAAAGTTAATTGGAAAAAGGCTCTATGAATACCTTTCATTGAAAACTTGTGTATATATATCTATCATTATTATTATCATTTAATATATATCTATCATTGTTATTATTATCATTTAAAAACCAGTAACGGTAACAAAGAAATTCAAAGCTATATCTCAACTTAATAAATTAAATTGTTTTAATACACCTCCTCAAGTAAAAGTTCTTTAAGTTTGAAATTTATATGGACATATATTACCTTGCTTTTAATTTTTACCAAATAAGTGAAGATGTTGAGATTTAAACTCGTGACCGCTTGGTCATCAAGGCTCTAATACCATGTCAAAAAACCAATTCAACCCAGTAACTTAAGTTGTTATATGAGGTTTTATGATATAATTTATACTATTATCTAACAAGACTCTGATACCATATTAAAGAATCAATTCAACTAAAAAATTTGAGCTTTTAGGTGAGATTTCAAGATATGTTTTATATTATTTTCTAACAGTACTAGTATCACTTATAACATAGAACATCAAGATTGTTAAAACAATTTAATTAACATAAAATAAATATGAACACGAAAAAGATGGAGGCTAGAATTCTCCTTAATTGATATGTAAAAGTACATCATTTAACCTAAATATAAAGAGCTTATATATGGGTTAAGCTAAAAATATTATTCTATCCTTAATAAATAAAACAAGATAAATATATTATTTAACATCTCCTCTCAAACTCACGAATTGACAGAAACAAACATAAAAAGTTTGCCAACTAGAAAACAAAAATGAAAAATAAAATATGACTTGGTAAAGAAATTTGCAATCTGCAAGGAAGAAGAAATGAAAGGCAAAGTAATAGTGACATGCTTGAGATGATGACGAGTAAGATTACAATCAGTCTCAATGTGCTTAGTTCGTTCATGAAAAATTAAGTTGTGAACAATCTGAATAGAACTCTGATTGTCACAATACAAAGAAGTAGGATGAAAGAGTAAAACTCTCATATCCACAAGTAACCAACATAGCCAAATAATCTCTTTAGTAGTAGGTGTCATAGCATGATATTCTACTGCGGTTGAGGATTGAGAAACAATAGATTATTTATTGCTCTTCTAAGAAATAAGAGAATCACCTAAAAAGATAAAAGTCAGTAACTGATTTGTGATATATGAGATCACTATCATGATCAACATCAGAGTATGCATGTAGCTCCAAAAGAAAGGTGGGTGAAAGTAAAAGACTTTGAAAGATTGTACCCTAAAGATATCATAAAATACGAAGAATAGTTGCCTAGTGAATAGTAGTAGGAGAAGTAACAAACTGACTAACAACATGAACAATATATGCAATATCTAGACGAGTAATAGTGATGTATACCAAGCTCCTAATAATAGTACGATATAAAGTAGGATATGTCAAAGGTAAACCATCAGAAAAAGAATACCTTGCGTTAACTTTAATAGGAGTGTTTATAGTCTTGTTATCACTAAGTCTAGCACCACTCAAGAATATCTGTAATATATTTTGACTAAGAAAGAAGGTAACCTCTATGAGTAAGTTACCTTAACATCTAGAAAATATTGTAGAGAACCCAAATCCTTCATTTCAAATTATCTAGCCAACTCTATTTTCAGAACTGAGATACCATCAATGTCATCACCAGTAATAATCATGTCATTAATATATAAGGGGAAAATAATACGATTTGCATCAATGCACTTAATAAAAAGAGCAGAGTCATGACTACTAGATATAAATCCAAGAGATGAGATCATAATATAAAATTTCTCAAACCAAGCACGAGGTGCTTGTTTGAGATCATATAACACTTTCTTGAGCTTACATACATACCCAAAATCATGTGAAACACAAGAAGGAGGCGTCATATAAACTTTTTCTTAAAGATCTCCATTCAACAAGGTTTTTTTAATATCAAGTTGTGAGATATACCATTGACGAATCGAAGCTATAACAATAAGAGTGTGAATAGTTGTTATTTTTGCAACATAGGCAAATATCTCCTTATAATCTATACCATATTATTGAGAGTATTATTTTGCAACCAGCTTAGCTTTGTATCGCTTAATATACTCATCAAAATTAGTCTTGATTTTGTACACCCACCGACAACCAACAACACTCTTACTAGGAGGTAGAGAAACCAAATCCCAAGTATTTATCTTACGCAAAGCATAAAGTTTCTCATTCATAGCTTGCTGCCAAATAGAATTAAGAATTAACTTTTTATAGGAAGAGAGTTCAGAGAGACAATGAATAGTAGCTAAAAAGAAAGTAGAAAAAAATAAAGAATAACAAGAATAAGCAAAATTTGATAGTTTTATGAACTTATAAATGCGTGTGGATTGATGTAGAGGTGGATCCATAATTTTAAAGAAGCTTGAGGGGCCATAGATGAGAATGAAGTTTCAGGTATGCTATAGAGTGTCAGTACCTGTAGAATGGTGAGTACAAATTGATCGAACATGGAAAGGAGTATCTGAGGTATTAGAAACCTAAGATGATAAACAATCAGAATTCACATAAAAAGGATTTATACGAATAATATCAAGTCTAGTCAAGCTATTGAGAAAAATAACATAACGAGACATAAAGTTTTCGAGTTATTAGATAAAAACAACGATATCTTTTTTTACCTTTACCATAACCTAGAAAGACACACATAATAGATTAAGAGGACAATTTACTACGTTCTGTATGTGAAAGATGAATGAAACAAGTACATCAAAAATTCTAAAGGAGAAATAATCAAGAACATACTCATACAATTTTTTAAAAGGAGAAAAACTTGAATTACAAGAAAATGAGATTGTATTAATCAAGTTTATAACAATAATGGCAACTTCTCCCTAAAACTTACCAGGAATAAAAGTAGACAACAAGAGAGAATAAACAATTTTGACAATATGCTTATGTTTTCTTTCAAGGACACCATTTTACTCAGGAGTATCTGTACATGAAGTTTGGTGAATGGTTCCATCTAAGGCAATCAACTGATAAAATTTATTAGAAGTGTATTTCCCATCCAAATCACACCTAAAACATTTAATTACAGTAGAATGTTGAGTTTTCATAAGAGTTCGAAAGGTTGTATATGTCTCATAAACTTCAAAATGTTATTTTATTAAATAAATCCAATAATAACAAGTATGATCATCAATAAATGAAACATAATATTGAGACCTTCTTCTTATAGCAACATGAGAAGGTCCCTATACATCAGAATGAATCAAATCAAAAGGTGAAGAAGAAACAAAAATACTTCGATTAAAAGGTAAAATGAAAAATTTTACCAGTTTATATCCACTAAAATAAAAAATATCACAAGTGTTCAAATATCCTAAAGTTCTTAAGGATGCAAAAAATCTTAAATGAGAAGATGAAACATGACTTAGATGAAAATGTCATAAATAAAAACTAGAAGATATAGGACTCAAATGAAAAGAAGACAAATCAAGAGTAGTAGTAGTAGCAACGACGATTGATAATTTTAACTCATCCAATATATATAGTTCATTCTTTTTACGGCCTGTCCCGATTAGCTTCTAATACTATAGATCCTATACATAACAAAAGAAATAAAAAAAACATGACTAAATAATCACTAGAATCATATAATTGACAAATAGAAGCAAGATTCAATTTGAGTTTTGGAATGAAATAAACATTAGGGAAAGACAAGTAGGGTGTGACAACATAACCAACACCTGTTAAGGGTATAAGAGTGTCATTAATAATTATATCAGGAATGGAGGGCGAAGGGGACACAGAAGCAAAAGATGAAGAATCTAGAGATATATAATGTGAAGCACCAAAATCTAAGACCTATTCAGAAAGTTACATACCTGAGGAATTATAAGGCAATTGACCTACAGAAGAAAAAGCGAACATTGCTTGTGATTGTAAGAAAAGAAACTTTTGAAATTATAAAGCTAGAGTACTGAGATCGGTGATAGAGCTTTGATGAAGCTATTGTTGCAATATTGTTGTGTGATGAGTTATAACCCCGAGGTGGTCTATAAGCATTAGACTGTGACTGGCTACCAGGCTTCTAAGATTGATTATGTTGTCTCAATTTGATATATTAAGCCTTCTAATGATCTTTCTTCTTACAAAGACTACACTTATCGAAGCCAACCCTTATGTAAGGCTTATTATAATGATTAAAGAATGGCTTAAAGGGCACCGCTAGTATAGAAGGATTCAAAACAGAGAGAATGCCTTTTTCAAAATAATATTGGAGATAGATTTCTTTAGCCAATAACTTACTGATAATAAAGTCAACAGAAGGTAGTGGAGAATGATATATAATTGAACTTCTAAGTCCTTCAAAATCAATGTGAAGTGCTGTTAAAAACTATATCAATTATTGCTACTCTTTATGCTCAATATAAACACTACACGTCTTTAGTTCTGTCGATTATATGAGAGCTAATTGATCCTAAAGATCTGTCATAGCAGAATAAAACTCATGAATACTAATATTCTTCTAACGAAGAGCTCATATATCATTATCTAATTAATACTACTTTATAAAATTTGATTGCGTGAATAAGCATTACAAATGATTCCAAATCTCCTTTTGTTGTCTCATACTTTGCCAACTACGTATCTATAGAATGCTCAATGGAATTGTTAATTCAAGTAATAATCTTTGCATTGTTTGCTTCTCATGCATCTATCAAGGCAACATTCTCTTTTTCAATATTCTTAGGTACCACATATGTTCCATTGATATATCCCAATACTTTTTTACCCTTAAAAAAATTTATCATTACATAACTTTAATACGAATAGTTCTTCCCATTTAACATCACACTCACAGACTAAAGCAAATTATCTCTTTCAGTAGTTATAATTAACAATCACAGTGAATCAAAATGTAAAAGCAGCAAAAAAGGAAGACATAAAATAAATACTAACATGAAAGAGAGAGAAGCTAGAATTCTCCTTAATTAATTTGTAAAAGTACATCATTTAACCTAATATATAAAAAGCTTATATATAGGTTAAACTAAAAATACTATTTTATTCTTAATAAATAAAGTAAGATAAATGTATTATTTAATAAAGACAACTTGTCACACTAGAAAAATACTATATAGGTTAAGCTGAATATCATTTTTTTCATAAAGATAAAGAGCTTAAAATTTTTTGTGAAAAGAGATTAATTTTGAAAAATTGTTACAAGCTACAAATCCTATGCATATACATTATAACAACTTATAAAAAATAATCTTAAATTAGTTTTTATAAGTATAGTTAAGACTTTAAACAATATTGCTTTTGTATCATGTTGTTATAAGAAAAGTTTTCATATCTTTTTTTTTTTAAAAAAAAAACAAGGAAAGGATTTTGTTATTATTTTTTCTGTAATGCATGTAAAAATAATTTTTTCAATTAAAAAATCTTATTATTTTTGTTTTAAATTAAAATAAATTTTATGTAATGATGGATATATATAAAACATAAGAATAAAGATATGATAAATAGTAACCTAAAAGCGTATTTTTTTCTTTTTTTAACTTATATTTAATGATATCTACAAATGAGAACTCTTGATAAATCTAGGAAGAAAATACAACTTGATATTGGATCTCAAATACGAACAATTATATTTCAATACATTGCAATATTGTGAGTTAGTTTTATCTTATGGAGTGCCTTGTTCAAAAATAGTATATGGAAACTTTATTTGATCTTATATTAACTTTTGACATGATAATTTTTTTATTGCAACTCCTATAAATCCTTTTATTTTAGAGAATTCATTTTTGTTATACGTGAGATAAATATTAACAAAAAATGAAAATTATATGCTACCTCTTGAACCATGAGACCTTTATAGTACTAGTAGAGTTGGTCAAAAGCATAGATTCTTTCATCCAAAGGAATAAAAATCTTAACAAGTGTTTCATCAACTTTTTTAACATGATTATTCTATCATCAGAGGATTTAGGACTCCTTGAATTTTAAATTGGTTTTTTTTTTTAATTAATATATACAAGATAAATATTAAAGATTACGGATGTGAATTAAATTTTTACGCTACTTTTTGACCAACAATATTAAGGGTCTCCTGTAAATAAATTTATTTAATTATATGTGGTGTGAATCGGAATTAAAACCATATTTTTGTAGAACAAATTGTTTCGAAACTTGCTACATTGAAATAGCAACGTCCGGCATTGCCATCCCCTGGCCAGGCCAGCCAAGCCCCATTTTCAGAAGGATCTCCAGCTCTCACAGTTGTTTTTCTGCCGGAATTGTTTTATTGAAAGGAAAGATAGAGCCTCCATGGTCGGCTATCATCAATGTCTCATAAACGTCTCGTTTCTTTCGTGTTTTTTTTTTCTTCTTCCTATTAAATGTAATTAGATGTATAATTTAAATGTCTAGTAAGCATCTAGCATTCCTTGCCATTCTAAGTACAGCACAGTGTTTCAAAAAGACTGCATCCGAGTATTAAAAAGCTGGGGAGATTTGATGCCATTCTTCTAGCTTTTAGTGTTGAAATTGTTTGGTTGGATCTGCTAATGTAAATTCGTGCTACAACAAGCATGGTCCAATGATAGCCAGACGGGCCGCCCTAATAATCCCAATCTTTTTTTTTAAAAAAAAAAAAAATTAATCCTAGTTACCTAGGCGTGGACATATAAAACTAGAGAACCGTTAAACTTCTAAGCAAACAATTACATATTAATTCAAGTTAAAAAGATATAAAGTCATAAAACAAACCACTACTACAAATAATAAAAAATATATCTAACTTTTATCGGTGAGAGTTGACTCGAAATAATTTTGTCCTACACATAAAATAAAAATTATACCTAACTTTCATTAGTGAGAGTTGATTCAAAATAATTTTCTTCTACCCATAAAATAGTCATGAAAACACCATGAAATGGATATAATTTGATCCTTATAGTAAAAATCATACTCAACATCATTGTTTGGTGCTTGTAGTTTTAGGTACTTTTATTTTAATTGTACATATCATTTTCTTCACATTTTAGTCATTATATGTCAAGAAAGGATTGGAAAAGTCATTGAAAAGGGAGATGAGAGAGAAAGAAGGTCGTTGATAATATTATAACAGCTTAATATATCAATTTTAGTGTCAATAAACTTATCTTAAAAAAAGAAAGTTTTGATTGAGGTGGTTTTGACATTTAACCATGTAAATAAATTAGATCAAAATCTAGATTTTATTTATTTGATCTAGTTTGGGGTTCTAGACTAATTAGAGGTATTTTATTATTAGAAATAAAGTCCGGGAACTATGTATTAAAAAACCTAGATGAGGGCTTGACCTTCCACCCAAGCAGATTTGAGATTTTTTCTTTGAAGCTATGTGTATGAGGTGTTTTTTTTAATGGTTCTTCAATTATTTTTTCATTTTCTTTTTAAATTTTTTATTTTAGAAAAAAATATTATTTTGAAAAACTATTAAAATAATATTTAGAAAGTTATCCAAGTATATCAGTTTTCAAATGAAATTAGAGCTTTTTATAGTACTATTAATAATTATTTTATGAAATCATATATTAAAGGTTGAAAAGCTCAATTATGGTTTCTAAAGCCAGAAAAATTAAGAAAAATTTCCCCTTAAATCTTTGCATATGTATATAATATGTCACATACATATTTACAAATCTAAAACCTAAAACAAGTTTAAAAGTTAGGTTATTTAAGGCAAGCATTCAAAAATGTTCCAAGCATGTAATTTCAAATGCCTGGAGTGATTGCCTTCTCAAGCCTTTTTAAAAAAACAATCTTAGTTGTTTTAAATTCAATTTTTTAGTATTGATTTGGAGTGATTGCCTTCTCAGGCCTTAAAAAAAAACAATCTTTGTTGTTGTAAATTCAATTTTTTAGTATTGATTTAGGTTTGTTTGTTGAGTTTTTCTTATTCCTATTTTTCTTAATTGTTATATTTTTTTAAATCCATTGGTTAAATGTTATAATCTATAATTTTTTATTGCTTTTGTTTAGTCCCTTAAAGAAATGAAAAGGGAAGGTAAGAGAGGTGAAATATGAGCGAAACACAAGAAGAGTGACACATCCTTGGGTTTAAACATTTAAGGGAGTGCGTGAAGATTACTTACTAATATGTTTTTCTAGATTTGATGATATCTTCTAAAAGCAAGTCATGACCCAATAAGGAAAACTCAAAAACTTCCTTTGTTTTGCGGGTCATGAAACAACAATTTAAGAGGATGAATGTGTTGTTTGATGGGGTAAAAAATTGAATGGATGACAAGGTACCATGATTGCTAGTTTACAAGAAAGGTCATCCTAAAGGGTTCTTAATACCAAAAGATTGGAAAGACATGTTACAATACTTATATATGAGTTTGTCAAGGGGAATGAGGATGGTTATTTAGATTAATTTGATCAAATCTTATTAAGAAGGTAGTATTCGACAACATGGTATTTTTTGTGATAAGATTTCAGCATCATGAGGATTTTGTCTATAGAGAATTTAGGAGAGATACTGAGTTTCGTGATGGTTTGGACATAATTGTCAAGTTATTAACAACGTTATGGTAAAATGTTAACATCTAATTCCTACGATAAATGACATGTTAGATGAATTGCATGGTTCATATATTTTTACAAAAATTGATTTAAAAAGTGAATATATTAGATTAGAATGAAATAAAGTGATGGAAGAAAAACTGCTTTTAAAACTGAGTATGATTTTTATGAATGGTTTATATTGTCTGGTCTTACTAATGCACCTAACATATTTATAAGATTGATAAATAATATTTTGTGTATTTATAAGCATATTTATTGTCATTTATTTTGATGATATCTTGGTTTATAGTAAAATTTTAGATAAGCACATTGAACATTGGGGTTGTGTGCTTAATATTTTGATAAAGGAAACGTTGTATGCTAGTTTTAAGAAGTGCACTTTTTACATGGAATTTTTTTTTTTCCTTTAATATATTGTTAGTGCAAAATGTATAGATATGGATAAGAAAAATGTGAAGGTTATCCAAAAATAACCCACATCTAAGTTAATTATTGTAAGAAACTTTCATAGTTTGACTAGTTTTTATTGAAGAATTGTTAAGGATTTTACCATACGAATGACACCACCTAATGAAGTTGCTAAGAAATGGTATAAAGATGGATGAGGAAAAGGTAAAGGTTATCTAAGAATAACCCATACCAAAATCAATTACTGAGGTAAGAAACTTTTATAGTTTGACTAGTTTTTATAGGAGATTTATTAAGGATTTTACCACACTAATGACACCCTTCACTAAAGTTGTTAAGAAATCTTTATCTAAACGGGGTAGTGAAAAATAACATGTATAGAACTTAATTAAAAAATGACTATCTTCATTACTTGACTTTTTAAAAAAAATTGAGATTAAGTATAATGCCTAAAGAATATATATTAGATCTGTTTTAATATAAAAGAAGCAATTGATTGTTTATTTTAATGAAAAGCTTAATTGGACAATATTGAATTACCTAACTTATAACAAGAAGCTTTATGTATTGGTGTGGAATTTGGAGACTTGATGACATCACTTATGATCAAAAGAGTTGTTAACTATTCAGACCATGATTCATTAAATCACTTGAAATGATAAGGTAAGTTGAATATGAAGCATGTCAAATGGGTAGAGTTAATTGAAATCTTCATATATGTCATTAAGTATAAGCAAGGTAAGGCTAATATAGTGATTTATGATTTAAGAGGTGTGTTCTCCTTTCTACTTTAAGTTCTGAGTATGTTAAAGACTTTTATGCCAATGATAATATATTTCCTAATGAGTGTAAAGCTTATAAGAAGTCAACATATGGTAAATTCTATAGACTTAATGGTTATTTATTTAGGGAGAATAGAATTTATGTGTATGATAGTTTTATACGTGAATTTCTTGTGCATGAAGCTCATATGATGGTTTAATATGACAACTTGGTGCTAGAAAGACTTTAGAAGTTTTGCATGAGCATTTATTTTGGTATAAAATAAAGCATGATGTACAAAGAGTATATGAAAGATGTATAACATATATACAATCTAAATTTAAGGTCTTACCATATGGATTATATACTCCTTTATTTGTACCTAAAGAAACTTTGATACATATTTCTATAATTTTTTTTTTAGGTTTACCTAGGTCACAATGAAGTAGAGACTTTATATTTATAGTTATAGATAGGTTTTCTAAAATGATACATATCATACCGTGTTATAAAACTAATGTTGTAACCAATACTGATGATTTATTCTTTAGAAAGATAGTATGACTTCATGATATTTCTAGAAGTATTGTTTCAGATCAAGATGTTAAGTTCTTTAGTTACTTTTTGAAGGTTTTATAGGAAAAGTTGGGAACTAAGTTATTCATTCTTACTACTTGTCATCCACAAATAAATGGTCAAATAAAATTCATAAATAGCACTTTAACTAATTTGTTTTGTAATGTCATGCAAAAGAATTTAAGAAATTATGAGTAGGCTTTGTTGTATACTACTAATCATTCACTATTTGAAATTGTTTATGGTTCTAATGCACCAGCTTCTTAGAGTTTGTTACCTTTACCTATTAATGAACGAATTAGTCTTGATAAAAATAAGAAGGATAAAATGGTGAAGAAACTTCATGAGAGAATTTAACAACACATAAAGAAAAAGAATGAACACTGTATAACTAAAGCTAACGAATGATATAGGTATATTATTTTTGAACCTAGTGATTGGGTTTGGATGCATAGTTGACATAAAACATGTTTTATAAGTACCAAAATAGATTGATAAATATAGTTAATGTAAAATATAAGTTTAAATTACTAAAATGAATTCTTATGTGTATTAAAATTAATTGTTAAATATGAGTTTCAAGCACTGAAATGAATTGAAGAATCTAGTAATGAATTCAAATAGCTTCAAGTAAAAGACATGATTATAGAGTTTGGGTTAATAAACCCATAATTAAGTTAAGGTAGAGTAAATGGTTTTGGATTGGGTAAAAAATACAGTTATCTTAAGGCATAAACCATAAATAGAGAAATGAGATTAATGGACCCAAAAATTGAATTAAATCACGAGTTAAGGGTATTACATAAGATTAATGAATCTATAATCATAATAAAGCATGGGTTATGATTATTGGAATGGGCTAATAAATATGGTTGGCAATAAAGCACAAGCTATGATTATTGAAATAAAATAACAAATATGATTGGCTTAAAGCATGAGTTATGATTCCAAAATGGATTAATAAATGTATATTGGATATAAATCACAAGCTAAGAATATTGAAATGCACTGAGAAACATGTTCAACCTAAAATAAGATTTATGAATGTTCGAAATGAATTCTTAAACAAATAGTTGGTCAGATTTAAGATATTCATGACATTGATAACATAATAAAGAAAATGATAGTCTATTGATTGATGAAAAGAATTTCAAAATTTAGAAATAGGGCATAGATCTAATATGCTCAAAGAAGGACTAGTGATGTTGTGTTTATTCTTAGAGTTGTAGAAAAGATAATAGTATACTATATATAGATATACTTACTCTATTATTTATATTTCCATGTATTATAAGTATATTTCATTTATCACTATCACCGTAACTTTGATATTGTAATTCAAACTCTCATGATTATTTCATTATCAGATAAAAATGTTTGTTTACTTATCAAAGCTATATAAATAACTTTTATGATTTTTACTCAAGTGAAAATATCCTAAGGCTAGTAAGGAAATTAAAGGGATGACTTTTCCTTAACTTCGACACATTTGTATACGTATATTCAAGGAAATATAGTGATTTTATTATTTTGTAAGTATATTGTATACAATTATGCATCTGAAAATTGATGAATGGTTAGTTATAGGCTATACTTATATTGATTATTATGACAAGGAATTTTATGAAGGGTTTTCATATAAGAAAAACTTTGTCAATTTTTTTTACCTCGTTTTACATATATATTATTATAGAAAAAAGATAAAGTTGCATTAAAATTATAGGGTGTTACAAAGATTATTTAATTAATTTATTTGTTGAAATTTTAAATTGGTTACTATATTTTTTGTGTTTTACATGTTTATAACAAAATTTTAATTACATAAATTTATATGTTATTTTAGAAAAAATAACTATGACTTCACCTTAAGATTTGGTTACTCCAATCAATATTGCTTAAAAAAAACACTTCAATATGAAGAAAACAATATCTTATGTTGTCACCTTTTAAAGTTTGATTCATAGAATATTTTAAACAATCTAAAAAGTTCAACGGATTAAACTTTAAAAGGTGGAAATATTAAGATATTTCTTTATATAACCACCTTAAATTTAATATAGTTTTTAACCGAAGAAGTTTCAAAATTATCATATAATGAATATGACCCCACTATTATGGAAGCTATGGACAAATAAAATTATAGCAATTTTATAATATAAAAACAACATCTTGAATGGATTGGATAACATAATATATAAAATATATAGTTCAATAAAAAAAGGCACTATGGAAAGATTTGAACCAAAAGTACAAGACTAAATATGTTGGTATGAAAAAGTGTAGAGTGGAAAATTTTATGGATTTCAAGATGGTGACTTAATGACCATAATAAGATAAGTTTAAGATTTTCAGCTCATGTTGCATGATATTCATCCTGAAGATATAGTTTTTAGTTAATATGGAGAGCCTTTTAGAACTACTTTAAGTATAAATACAAAGAAATGAGAGTTTAAGATCTTATTTTAAGGTTATGAATAGAAAATGACAATAAATTATCTGAAAGAAAAATCAACTCTTCTAGTATGACTATGAAAGCAAACATTAATGAACAAGTGATGAAATCTCATAATAGAAACCAAAATAAAAAGCTTGATGTAAAGGAAAAATGAATTGAGAAGTTTAATAACAAATACTACATCTAGAATAAGACTTGATACCAAGCCAAGAATGATAGAAATAAGGCTTAACAAGGAAACCCTAGAAAAAGAAAGGACTATGTAAGCCATTATCATCGAGATTTATCACCTCATAAATAAAGTTTTAAAAATTAATTTGTTTATTGTTGTTTTTAAAGTTAACTTTATAAAAAATACCAAGAAATGATGGATAAATATTGGTGCCACAAGACATATATGTGCCTAGATAATGATGTTTTCCACTTACAAAGAAGTGGATAGTTAACACTTGTATATGAGAAATTCATTAACTTCCAAGGTATTGGGCATTAGGAAGGTTATACTAAAGATGAGTAATTAAAAACTTCTCACCGTTAACAATGTGTTTTATGTTTTTGATGTTAGGAACGACTTAGTTTCTATCTCAACATCAAGAAAAAATAGTTTTAAGATGGTCTTTAAGAGTAAGAAGGTTATATTTTTTTAAAATAAAATATTTATAGGAAAGGAGTATCTTACTAGTAACCTCTTTAAAATAAATGTAATAATTATTATAACCAAGGATGAGATGAATAATAATAAAAATATCTTTTTTTCTTGCTTTAAGTCGTGTGATACATGACATGACAAGTTAACATATGTTAATTATATTTTTATATAGAGATTACTTAATTTTGATTTATTACTAAGTATGGTTTTTAAAAAAGTCATAAGTGTGAAGTTTGTGTAGAATTAAAATTTACAAAAACTTTTTTTTTTAAGCAATTGAGGGAAGTAGCGAACCTGTAAATTAAATTCATTAGGACATTGATGATTTAAATTTTGTGCAAATAATAGGTAAAGTACTAGATTACTTTTATAGATGACTGTACAAGGTAATATTATAATTATTTGCTTCAAAAAAAAATGAGGCTCATGCAATGTTTAAACATTATAAAAAAAAGAAGAAGATGAGGCTCATGCAATGTTTAAACATTATAAGAATGATATTGACAAAACAACTAAATATGAAAATAAAGATAAAAAAATGATAAATATAGAGAGTATGAAACAATTTTTAGTGAATTCTATTTCTAAAACAATATTATCCACCAAATTACCATGTCTTATTCATTACAACAAAATAGCATTACATAATATAAAAACCTAACACTAAAAGAAATTATGAATGTCATGTTGATGAATTTAGGAAAACCTTAAAACTTGTGGAGAGATGCAATTTTAACCGCTAATTATATACTTCAAAAATACCCCATAAAAGTAAAAAAAAAAACCATATAAATTATAAAAATATAGATGATATTCCTACAAATACTATAAAGTGTGGGGTTATCCTGTAAAAATAATAGTATTAAAACCGAAAAAGATCAAGATAGGACTTAAAACTATGAATTGTGTTTTCATAGGATATGCTTATAATAACAATACATATCAGATATTCATCCTAATACTATAATTAAATATGAAAATGTTACATTCTTTTAACACGTGTTACTTAAAAAGTATAAGAGATTTGTTTAATTAAAAGAATAATCAAAGTTAGTAGTCATAATCAATTGTAAGATGATGAAGGTGAGAGGAGTAAAAATAAAAAAATGACCAACATAATTGGTTCTAATTTTTTAACATGATTGTTAGAAAATAAACCTCAAAATTAATTTAAATTAATATTATATCTTGAAACTTTTTTTTAGAAGGAGATAAACAATAATAAAATCAAATTTATTATGAATAATTAGATATGTAAAATAGTGGATCTTTCACCTTAAAGTAAATCATTAAGTTATAGGTGAATCTTTAAATGGAAGATGAAAGGTAATGAAACTATTGACAAATATAAAGCAATATTTATTGTTAAAGGATTCACAACAATCTTTTAAGACTCCAGTTGGTAGAATTAGAAATGGCTACATGTGAAATGTCTAGGATATTTAAAAATAAAACTAAAAATAATTAACCAGATATGGTCAATAGTAAGAGAATAAAAATTCTGTATGTGGATTTATTGAAACGGTATATACCAACACTGTATCTAATAAACAATTAATTAATTAAGATTGTTGAAACTTTGCCATTGTTGTATCTTCCCATTAGAATCAAGCCCTGCCAAATTCAACTTGTGACATAATATTTCACTATTGAGTAAGTATCTTTTTGAAGAAAAGAAACGGAAAAAGAAAAAAAAAGTAACATTTCAAACAAATTCGCATGCAACACTAGAAATATATATGCAAAAAATATCTAAATATTTAAAACATACATCAGAGTTATTCACATAGTTATACAATTAATAACATCATATTGAATTGAAATAATTGGTTTAAAAGTTAAAAGTAAAAAACTAACAAAGAAAAAAAATCATGAAAAAAATAAATAAAAAATGATTGTAAAGAGAAATAAGTTTGGTTTATTGTTGGGAAGATTAGGGTATTCCTAGGTTTTAGTGAGAGTTATTGGTATGACTTTAGATAACAAAGATAGAGAGATTGGATTTTAATGAGGACTATTGATGGAGGACAAATTAGGGTTTTTATCGCTTAAGATAAAGAGAAAATAAGAGAGTTGTGATTTAGATGATGAGAGAGATTCTAACTATGTATGGCTGTGTTAGATTTTGAATGAAGATAAAGAGAAAATCAGAGAACAAGAATAAAAAAATAATAAGAAAGGATAATAAAATTTAGGGGAAAGGAGGGGGTTGTAAAGTTTAATTTAATTTTTTTTTTAATACATGTTAGCTTTTTATAATTGGGTTAGATGTTGATTGAATCAGTTTGGTTTTGTTCAGTTAATTAATTTTGAAATTTTAAAATTAAAATTGAACTGAATCAAAATATTTTTTTAGATTTTTTAATTCTTTCACTTGATTTTTTTTATTTTTATTTTGATTTTTTCAATTAATATTTTTTTTTGGTTTTTTCAATTTAATAAGTTGTTAATGTTTTTGCTTAAAGCTAGTTATAAAGTTTTGTTAGCTATTACACCATGTGTTATACAGAACAAGAATTAAGCAGCAGCAAGTAACATCAAGCTTCCACAAACACGCAGTAAAATAACAAGGTACAAAAACTAAAAGAGCTTGACGGAAATTTCAAATTCTTGATGCCCCAGAGGTCGGAGACTGGTCCGGTTGGATAAAGCAAGCTAAGTTCAGCAGAATCATTGTCGACAGCAACGATGCCAAAATCTGAAGATAAAGCAGCCTAATCATGAACGAGGCACGACAAAAGAATGTATTGTCTAATTAGTGCACATCATACTGTATTGGATAATTATTATGTTTGGCATTTAACAATTATTATAGCACATAATAAGACAACATGCTATGACACCCTTAATTATATTCTTATTTATATAAATATAAAGTTAATAATCTAATTATTTCTTAATTGCGATCAAGTTTATAAATAACTAATTTATTATTTAACATGAATTGATAAATAAAATTAATTAGTTTTATTAACGTTAAAAGAATACTTAAATATCCCGTGTCAGTTCAAGCCTGCGGCTAAAAGCGCCGCCCACCTGACAGTCTCTTTCTTTCTTTATTTATTTTTGAACAAAACCATACCTGACACTCTTGGAGCCCAAACGAATTCCCTAAGGCATGTAGTTGATCATTATGATGGCAGTCATGCGAGCGCAGAGAGTAGATCTTGCCTTCTTGAAGGAGAAAGAAGTTCAACTGGACACAAAATGTTCTTTAGAAGTGGACTCTAATCTTTTTCCCAGGAGCTTATCACTGACGAGAGAGCGAAGGGAGGCTCAAACTTCATGCTCCCGGAGCAAATTAGAGGCCTGCTGCATAAGAATTGGCAGGTGGTTATTTCTCCGATTAATAAAGAAGCTGCGCAGATATATCAGCATACAAAGGTGTCACAATATGATTCATGCAACCAAGTATTTCTCGAGCCTCCCAAGTTGTCTGAAAAGAAGGCCTACAGAAGGATTTTTACTTCTAAGCAAGTAATAGCTGATGGGTTTTGTTTCTTCGGCTTTATGCCCCGTCTGTAACCCAGGAAACAAAAGAAATTAATTACTTTTTAGGTATCTATACCCCCCCCCCTCAGAACAGTACTTTCTGTACCGACATCACGACCCTTTTACGAGAAATATTCAGGGGCAAAACCAAACTACGGTTGGATGTATTTATGAGCTAGCTGCCATAATTGCTTTGAAACCGCCATCCATTTCCCCTAATAACAGCTCAACTTGCGGCTTCAAATTTTTGCTAAAGGTCAAGAAAAACCATCTAGTATCAGAACAAACACTGCCCATGCATTCGTGTCTTTTAAGCTTGATAATTCCATTCGAAAGCCACCTGTGTGTCCACATACGGAGATGCATGTGTTAAGCATTGCTGATGAGTGATTGGCATTTAGGCAGAACACATAATCATTGGTAGTTCTCTGCCTCGTTTGGATGTTCTCTACCTCCGCTGCTACTAAACAACCGATCATATAGGGTTCCTGGATCTTATTCCATCAATGAACAAAACGAAGAAATTAACTAGCATGAAATAAGCAGAAAATTGAGAACAAGACAGCTCCCCACTACAAGGCTCCCTAGTAATAACCAGGCAAATATTGCCAACAGAGCTAATGTTCTGGTGCCATAGGCACTAACACATCCATTGTTGCCATAGGGGTCACCTGCTCCGTCTGCTTTCTCATCTCTAACACCTTCCTGTGAGAGTTGGAGTGCAAAAAAGGAACAAAGGTAGGGCTGGCAGCTGGTCGATACTCTGGAAGGAGGCGGCCTGATCTGTACCGAACCCCACAAGCATTGCAAAGGGTTTTTGGCCCCAGTGGTCCTTCTCTCCATTGTGGAGTCTTTGTCACCTGACAATGTGTGCATCTCCTGGTTTCAACTGGCTGCTTCTTCTTCGGCGCCATCTCTACTGCAGAAGATAGCAGCATCAGATTCCTTTTCTTCTGTGTTTTCCTGGAAGAATCCAATATTTCCTCATCATTATAGTATTCTAATTCTGGATCTGAAGATGCCGAACAATAAAACTTTTTAGAGGCACAGGCAGTGGGGATGAAAGGGAATGTATGTCGCCGGGGGCGTGTCAGCTTGCTTCGAGGGCGCTTTACTGGTGTGACAAATTTGGGGTAACATGTTGTTGCATTTTCGGTGGGACAAGAACTGCCACTGCTTTCCAGGACAGAAACTGGGCTGGTAGCCTGGAACAGATGAGAATATTTGCTGTCTGAAGACCGACAAAGGTTGGGTTTGCTTCTGCTTGAAGATGCTTCAGCAGAGCTTGCCCAATGTTTTAACTGTAAAGATCCATCAAGCTGGGAATTATATAAAAGGTCAGTTGATAAAAGATAGAGAAATCTCCATTGCATTTATCTAGAGAATACTCGGATAAAAGACATTCTATCTTGTTTCATGGAAAAACAAACTAAAGACATCTACATTGTTTCTTCCAATTAACAAAAACATATTTAATTTAATGAGGAAACATGAAAAGCAAGCCACTATGGAACAAGTTATCCAAAAACCTAATGCTGCGATGTTGATATTACTTAACTATACTGAAACAGTTCAAGTTATGAGATTAATTCCAGCAGGAGTGACCAAACAATAGTTGAATACAAGGGCTTCAACAAGATTCAAATTACTATTTCTGCATGGTCCAACATCTACAACAAATTTTAATCAAATGACCCAAGAGATTCAATTAAGAATAAAATAGTAGTGATGAGAGGGAGAACAAGTCCAACATCTAGGAAATGATCAACATAAAAAGACATGCACCTTCTCCGGCAGCATCAACGGCAAGTGGGCATACTCTAATTTGTGCATTGCTTCATTGTTAAAAATGATAAAAAGGAAGAGCTTTTAAGAACCCAGTCAAATATTTTTAATTTCTAGGCAACTGTATGCAGACATGCATGTCTCATGTTAATGCCAAGTCCTAGTGCTCCCAAAGCTTCATCTGATCACTTTAGAGGCCATTTGCTACTGGTGATCAATGATCATTTTTATTCCTCCGTGCTCGCATTTCTCTCATGCATGTGAATGAAAATGCCATTTAGAATTGAGAGTCAATGCCATTTCTTCCTAGAATAAATGTTTGTTGCTTGCCTCTTGGTTCTTGCTAAAAAAAATTTAATGATCAGACTTTAACAAAAAGCTTTTAGGAAAAACAAAGCATATACTTCACTAGCTAATATTCCTTCACACAAAGCATCTATTTAATTTTATACAATAAATGAAAACTTGATAAATGCAACACAAGCTCACAAATTTTGCACTTTCTCCCGAACTATTAATTCATTCTTTCAATGAGCAGCTGTGAAACTCCCTTCTCAACAAAGGATACAAAGGAAAGCAAGGCATGAAAGACCAAAATGAAAACCTTAACTTCCTAGCAGATGGAGCAGAAAACTAATGGCAAATTAAGTAAGAGCATAGTGCAAAGAGATAGGTGATCAAATTCGCTTTTCAAAATAATAATTCTAATACCATAATACCACCAAACTTTTTCCAGACACCTAGTTTGAGCCCTTGGCACTTTATTATCCCACCTGTTGCTAATATTGTGACAAGAAATAACTTAACAGCTGACTAATATAGTTGCTACAGAACTTGATTTTCTTGTAGTTTTTCACTTGATGCTCATCTAGATTAACCAACATGCCAGAGCACTTCAAGCATGAGTTCCTTTTCAATGTGATTATTCAAGTTGTTCCATCCAGCAATGTTTCTTTGGTTCACGAATTACATCAAAATTGTATGTATGCCTCAGGATAACAAGAACACCTACCTTTGAAATATGCTAATGTAACTTGCAGCAGCTGCTGAGCAAATATAACAAATGCTTTAGCAAATTAGCAATGACACAAGCTCTCGACTAACCATATGAATACATGAAAAGACATTAGCAATTTGCACTTATTTGTGCATTGGAATTCTAAAAAGAAAATGTTAGTCAACACATGCTAAGGAAACCAAGAGGAGAATCGACCAGATGATTTAGTTAACAGATAGAGAACCTATACCAAAGTTTACAGAAGCAATGTAGAGATCAAGGAACAAAACCATGTTCCTCAATTCAGAACACATAGCAGACGGGTGGATACCCACACTCACGAACGAAAACAATGGCACACAGAAGAGATAAGAAAATCCCCAGATGTCCAACTTCAAACAAGATATCAGTCATTAAAACAAGCCCCGGCCCCCAATGTGTGTGTAATTGACATCAACAAAAGGAAGGATCATAGCAAGAGTACGGATGGAGTCTGTAAAAAATACAGTACGTTTTGCAGAGATAAGATAGTAAACAAGATAGAGCAGAAGCTACTTCATAATACAGATACGGGGTGTGAATGAAATAATAAATAAAACTCACCAAAACCGAACAAGAGTTATAGTTGGGTTCCAGGGAGGAGGCATCTTCACCACAGAGAGCGGTTGAAAAAGTGGTTAAAAGATGAGAGGACGGGGGCTCGAGATGTCGGAATTTAGACTCCCAGTCTTCTCCATCATCACCATTTGGTTCTACATCTTCCAAAGGGAAATCAAAGCACCCCAAAGTATCCTCGAAAAAATTATCCGGAACCCCACTGAAATCCTTGTCGAAAAACCAAGATTTACTCATCCCTGAAAAATTATTATTATTATTATTATTATAAGATGAAATAGAAACGGTTAAGAACACTCTATGCATTATTTATTTATTTAATCTATCCTATTCAAGGTCATTTTCAACTCGGATAATCCGTCGTTTTCTTCAAGCTTTTTTTTATCAATGCACAAACACACAATTAAGAGAGAGAGAGAGAGAGAGAGAATGCAAACAAATTTATGAATAATGAACAAAATAAAAGAGTTAAAAATTAAGAAACAAGGAGGAGGCAAGAAAAGAAGAAAGTAATTTGAAATTTGAAACAAAGAAAATGAAGATGGATGGAGGAGGAGACAATGCAACTGAAATAGGAACAAACAAACCTTCCTTCATTGCTTCCTTGCTTGCTTGGAAGAAATCAAGCCATAAGCGTGAAGAACGACGCAGTATTTTGAGTTTAGTGAAAGAAACACTATGTGTTGTGGAGACAAGAGAGGGGAAAGGTAAAATGGAGGTGACAGACAGAAATGATGGATTAATTAATTGGTTGGATAGAAAGAAAGAAAAGCAGGGAAATGATGTGTGGTGTGGTGCGGTTGCTTACAATACAGTTTGCCATTCTAGTATTTTTTTATTGAGATATATATTAAAATATTTTATTTTTTAAAATTTATTTTTAATATTAATACATTAAAGTAATTTAAAAAATTAAAAAATATTAATTTAAAACAACACAAATGGTTAAATTTTAATAAAAATAAAGTTGCACGGTAACTTCAACTAGGGTTTAGCTTGAAAAAATTATATTTTAAAAAATAAAAAAAGAAAGAGAAATCATAAATAGTAAAAAAAAATTAAACATATGATAAATAAAATAAATAAATAAATAATTTAAAATACCATCAACAAAAAAATTAAATATATGATAAAATAAATAAATAATTTAAAATACCATCAAAATAATATCTTAAAAAATATTGTTGTATTAAATTAATTTAAATTAAGTTAAGTTAATCTATCAAATCAATAATTAGGGTTATGATATCCTAATAATAATAAATTCTCTACAATAATTTTTTTTCTAATTCTTAATTTTTTAATTAATAATGAAAAGTAAGAGAATAAAAACAAGTAAAATATATTTTCCTCATTTAAAAAAGAATTAGCATATAGCATCATAAGAAATTCTCCCACATTATTGGAAAAGGCAAACCTCAATTTTATTCATTATTGTTTGATAATAAATTTTTATTCCTATAAAAATATTTTAAAACCTCTCTAAAATTAAATTATTAAAAACAATTAAAAACATTTTAAAACCTTTTTAAAATTACATTATTGAAAACAATTCAAAATATTTTTTGGTCACCCTCTAAGTTATTTTGTGTTAAATTTGTATCTCTAATAAGATAATAAATATAGAGCAAGTACATCAATATAATTAGATTAAAATAAAGTAATTAATACTATAATAAAAAAGTAATTAATGGCAAATCTTTTGTTAGAAAGAGACCGCCCATAACTACGGTACAAATAAAATTATATTATTCTTTATTAAATAAACATGTGTTAATTAGGAATTAATAAAAGGACTTAAAAATAAGAAAAAAAAATCTTTAGACTAAAACGAACTTTGCTTCCGAATATTAGATATATTAATTTTCTCTGTATTTTTCTTTTTAGTCCTAATTTTTTTTTATAAATTAGTCATTAATTGAAATATATAAGGATACAATTAAAAAAAATTAAGAATAGAAAAAACCTACAGTAAGTGTCCTAGGCATTTTAGTATATGTTATAATTTTTTATTTTTAGCCCCTGGTTTTCTTAAGCTATGTCTCTCTTCAGCAACTATTCATGTGGATTTTATTCTAATAATCATAATATATAATTAATCTGAATTTGATAAATATTGATTCTAATAAGTGATTTTTTTGAATATTTATCTAATTCAATGAATAATTGATAATGTATAGATATTTTTAAACTTGATTGGAAATCCAAACTCAAGATATGCAAATTTGTATCTCACATAGACATATATAGAACATCAATATTCTTTTTTTAAATTCAATGAAATATATACATCTCTTAATATTAATATAATACACAGTAGCATTTATAATTTTGTTATTATATATACATTAGCAATGGTTCCCATCTACATATATTTTTATCAATGATATTCTCTAATTACAATAAAATAAAATAAAATTTAGGAGAAAGCATTAGTGCTAATTAGGGCCTGATTTTTCCCTAATCTACTGCTTTCAATTGCAGAAAAATTTGGCAAAACTAGAGTCTAGGCGACTAAGGCAAGTCTACACTTTGATTTTACATGTCTTCTTTCATGTGTGAATGGAGAAGTTAGGTATTTCCACACCTAAAGATTGTCCATTGCATAAATGACATTCATCCAATTTTCTTAGGAAAGGGACCGGTTGAGAAAAAGTATAGAGATAGGAGACCTCATTGATAAAATTGGAAGTTGAGGGGACTAATATAGAAATTATATATAGTAGAGTGACTCATATGAGGTTTGTCCCGGGACTCTATATACGTGGCAATAACATATGTTATCGAAGACACCCCAATACATGTTAGCAAATCGACTCACATGATTGTATGCATTTAATGACCAATCAAGATAAAATGGAAGGCAAATGAGTTGAAGATCATAAAGTACCTTGCCTTTTTTTTCTTTTCATATTTTTCTCACTTAAATACTTTAATAATCTAACGAGACGAAATTAAGTTTCAAATTACCAAAAAAATACTAAATTAAAAAATAAAAGACTCAAATTTAAAACATAAAAAAAATACAAGACTCGTCATCAATTCAAGACAATTTTCTTTTCAATTTTAAAGTTTATTTTATTTAATTTTTAGTCAATTGGTTCGAGAAAGAAGGAATTTCGCTGGATAACAGTAGAAGAGAGAGAAGTTATTAGTTGTAACAATTCTTATAACAAAAATAATTAAATTTGATGTTAAAAAATTTTATTAGACAAGAAAAGTTTAATACTAGTCATTTTTTCTTCTAAACATCACACAATTAACAGATCAAGTTCAATTCTATCTGGTTTCTTTATAATAGTGTATATTTATTTCTATATAATTAACCAAAAATCATTTAAAAAAATATATTATTAAGTCTAAAACTTAAGTCGCTTAAGTTAAATTAAGTTAGTTTGAATATGTGATAGTCCTAGTATTTGAAAAACAAATATTTATTTTATATGCATTAAATTTTGAGTTAACAATTAAAACATTACTTTCAAATATTAAATAAATTAGTAACATATGTACAATTTAATTTACGGTTAAATGTTTTTTTGGTTGTTTTGGTACAAGTAGCAGTGAAACATGGGACAATTACTTTAATTAACAGAACCTAAGCCACGTGGAAAAACCATTATAGTTACACCTTTAATTATTGTTGATTATAATAGTAAATTGATGACTTTGCCCTTCACACAAAATCACACAATGTTGTCTTTCAGGTGTAAAATAATCTTTTCCCTATATTCATTTGTTATTTTAAATTTGTTTGGGGTGTCTTGGTCTTTTCATAATTTTTTACACATTTAAATTACTTTGTTATCTTTAAAAGCAAAAAAATTAACTTTGATCCAAGGTCTTTTTCAATATTTCCTTTTGACATGCACAGTATAACTACTCTACTCTGTTGACATTGGAATGAAATGATCTAAAGCTTGACTTTAGGGACATATCGGTCATTTCATTTTTTTGAAAATTGTTATTTAATTTTAGGGGCAATTTTATTGTTTACTTAATAAACAAATAAGAAAAAAAAAGAACAAATACACCAGCAAGTGAGTCACCTCGCAGTCTTTAGTCAATGATTATGGAGGTTCATGGCAGAAAAAAATCAACTTTAATGTATTCTTCCTAGCTGTTTGGCCATTATTGACTATAATTTTTTTTCTTTTTCTTTTTTCTTTAGTTTCATGCTTACCCTTGAAACATTTCACAACAACTTTTTTAATTTTTCTCTAAAGGATTTGTTTTTTTTAAAAAATTTGAATTAGTTTAAAAAATTGAATTTACTTTTTAATTTCATCCTCCATCAATTTTTTTCATTTCATATTTGGTGATCATTCTTTTAATTACTATTTATTTTATTTAAAATAGTTTTTAGAATTGATTTTTTTTTACATTTTCATCCTTTTTTATTATATTTACATATTATATTTTATCTTCATCCTTTTAACTATTTGTTTTAACCTTGATAAATTTTTAAAATTAATTTTTTTATTTTATTTTTTAACATTAAATTAAACTTTCTAAATGACTTCAAGTTTAGGATTTAACGAATTATGAATTTGAAAGATTAACCCAAGTTTAGAAAATTTGTTTGAGTTTATTTTTTTTAAATTTATTTATTTAATTTTATCATTTAATATTTGATTTAATTAGATATTGAACTTAGTAATTTGTTTTCTTTATATAGGATTTTCACTATTTTTAAAAGGATTTTGGGCCTTTATATTTCATTCTATCTTAGATTTAGCTTTTTTTAATATAAATTTTTTAAATTAAATTAAATTAAATTAATTGCTCAATATTTATTTTTAAAAATTATTATCTAATATATTATCATCTTAATTTATTTTTAATATTTTTTGAAGTTAGAAAAAATATGCTTAACCCGTATCATGGTGCAGGTGAAAAAACTAGTGATCAATTAACTACAGTGAATTACTTACTAATGTTACTGCAACAAACTAATTGGACATTCACTCAGGAGTTTTTCAATCAAATATTATAAGAATATTTCGAATATGATTTATTATTATTATTTCAAAATTTTATTAGACAAGAAAAGTTTAATACTAGTCATTTTTTCTTCTAAACATCACACAATTAACAGATCAAGTTCAATTCTATCTGGTTTCTTTATAATAGTGTATATTTATTTCTATATAATTAACCAAAAATCATTTAAAAAAATATATTATTAAGTCTAAAACTTAAGTCGCTGAAGTTAAATTAAGTTAGTTTGAATATGTGATAGTCCTAGTATTTGAAAAACAAATATTTATTTTATATGCATTAAATTTTGAGTTAACAATTAAAACATTACTTTCAAATATTAAATAAATTAGTAACATATGTACAATTTAATTTACGGTTAAATGTTTTTTTGGTTGTTTTGGTACAAGTAGCAGTGAAACATGGGACAATTACTTTAATTAACAGAACCTAAGCCACGTGGAAAAACCATTATAGTTACACCTTTAATTATTGTTGATTATAATAGTAAATTGATGACTTTGCCCTTCACACAAAATCACACAATGTTGTCTTTCAGGTGTAAAATAATCTTTTCCCTATATTCATTTGTTATTTTAAATTTGTTTGGGGTGTCTTGGTCTTTTCATAATTTTTTACACATTTAAATTACTTTGTTATCTTTAAAAGCAAAAAAATTAACTTTGATCCAAGGTCTTTTTCAATATTTCCTTTTGACATGCACAGTATAACTACTCTACTCTGTTGACATTGGAATGAAATGATCTAAAGCTTGACTTTAGGGACATATCGGTCATTTCATTTTTTTGAAAATTGTTATTTAATTTTAGGGGCAATTTTATTGTTTACTTAATAAACAAATAAGAAAAAAAAAGAACAAATACACCAGCAAGTGAGTCACCTCGCAGTCTTTAGTCAATGATTATGGAGGTTCATGGCAGAAAAAAATCAACTTTAATGTATTCTTCCTAGCTGTTTGGCAATTATTGACTATAATTTTTTTTCTTTTTCTTTTTTCTTTAGTTTCATGCTTACCCTTGAAACATTTCACAACAACTTTTTTAATTTTTCTCTAAAGGATTTGTTTTTTTTAAAAAATTTGAATTAGTTTAAAAAATTGAATTTATTTTAATTTGAATTAGTTTAAAAAATTGAATTTATTTTTCAATTTCATCCTCCATCAATTTTTTTCATTTCATATTTGGTGATCATTCTTTTAATTACTATTTATTTTATTTAAAATAGTTTTTAGAATTGATTTTTTTTTACATTTTCATCCTTTTTTATTCGGTTTTTAGAATTGATTTTTTTTTTTTTACATTTTCATCCTTTTTTATTATATTTACATATTATATTTTATCTTCATCCTTTTAACTATTTGTTTTAACCTTGATAAATTTTTAAAATTAATTTTTTTATTTTATTTTTTAACATTAAATTAAACTTTCTAAATGACTTCAAGTTTAGGATTTAACGAATTATGAATTTGAAAGATTAACCCAAGTTTAGAAAATTTGTTTGAGTTTATTTTTTTTAAATTTATTTATTTAATTTTATCATTTAATATTTGATTTAATTAGATATTGAACTTAGTAATTTGTTTTCTTTATATAGGATTTTCACTATTTTTAAAAGGATTTTGGGCCTTTATATTTCATTCTATCTTAGATTTAGCTTTTTTTAATATAAATTTTTTAAATTAAATTAAATTAAATTAATTGCTCAATATTTATTTTTAAAAATTATTATCTAATATATTATCATCTTAATTTATTTTTAATATTTTTTGAAGTTAGAAAAAATATGCTTAACCCGTATCATGGTGCAGGTGAAAAAACTAGTGATCAATTAACTACAGTGAATTACTTACTAATGTTACTGCAACAAACTAATTGGACATTCACTCAGGAGTTTTTCAATCAAATATTATAAGAATATTTCGAATATGATTTATTATTATTATTTCAAACATGACAAAACAAGTCATGCTAGTGTAATGTAGCAATAACAAGAGTATGGTAAGATTTGACTTAAGAGAGCACCGATAATTAGGTTAGACAAGAAAGGGAAGAAGAGGAGAAGGTAGGCTAGCAGTGCCATCGTCATGTCCTTTGCTTTTGGCATGGAGGCCCACCACCACCACTGATAGTAGTGGTAAATTTTCTGATGATGTTAGACATTAGTATGTATTTGTTTGGAAACCCTTTTTTCCATCATTTCCCCTAAAAATAAAATAATTCCAAATGGAGATTATCTATTTTCCACTTCAATAAAACACAACACTCCCAACAATTTCATTGCCATTTCCAAATTTTAGTCCTCAATTTAAATGGAATTGTTGTCCTAAACATAAAAAAAATATAACAACTTAAAAAAAACTTTGAAAAAAATCCGGCTTGGTAATTATCTTAACTAAAAAACTATAGTTATTATATGTAAAATTCCAAAACATTATTAATTATAACGAACTAATAATTAAAGGTATAAAAATAAAATCTTGACTCAACCAATAACCATAGTTACAAGAATGAACATTACAAAAAAAATTGATTTTCAATGAGTTCTTGAAAAAACATTTCATGAGGAATTAAAAGTAAAAGTAAACTCTTCCTCATAAGTTTTATTTCTGAATAATTAATTCATTTTTTTTCTTATATATATATAAAACTAAATACAAGCTAAATAACCCTTTTTATACCAGATAGAACATTTTAAACAAAGTTGAAAAAATAACAAAAGATTTATAAATAAAATAAAGAAAATAAAATCCTAAATCAACTTGGAAATTAATGCAATTTCTGTATAATATCTTCTGATCTTTATTGCAAGGGCTTTTTAATGTTGATCGCTATGAGATTTTAACCATATAGAAAAACTTTTAAAATCATCTTGAAAAATATAAACCCAATCAACAAGTCATATTGAAAATTATACCTATTAACATAAAATTACACTTTAGAAAAATATACCTAATCCACATGTAAATAGGAAAATAAGTTGAATTTACAAGTTTTGTAAGAAATACAATTCGAATATCTGAAATTATCCCATTAAATACCTATTTAACCTTTTTAGCTTTTAACTTTGTAATAAATCTAATCGGCACATGTAATGGATTATGTGGTGCTGTTTTATGATTCTTATAATGTGATATATTAGAAAACCTATCAATAACCACAATAATTAAATCCTTATCTTTTTTTAACCTATGTAGTCCTAAGATAAAGTTCATGAAAATATCTACCTAAAATTTCTTAGTTATAGGTAAAGAAGTGTATAACCCATGTGATAAGACCCTAGATTTAATTTTTCTAGACGTGATTCATCTATCATATACCCTTTATATATCATGTTTTATTTTAGGCCAATAAACATGCTCATGCAAAACCTTCGAAGTTTTTCTAACACCAAAGTTTCTTATTAAACCACCCTACAAGCTTTATGCATAAGCAATTTATGCATGAAACTATTATACACACAAGAAAAATCACTATCTTTGACATATAAATATTTAATATGCTCAAAACCCAGTAACTTTGCTTTCAAAGTAGAAAACAAAACATAACTCCTAAATAATGCATTGACCATTATATTATTATTATTTTGCTTGTACTTAATTATATATGAAAAGATTTCAGTAAATTCTACTCACTTAGCATGCTTCTTATTTAACTTATCTTATCTTTTTAAGTGCTTAAGTGACTAATGATCTAAATAGATACTGAATTTTTTTGGTCATAAATAATACTACCAAATCTCCAAAGTCCTCACTAATAAATAAAACTTCTTATCACAAGTTAGGTGATTTAGGTAATTTAATATTGCTCTATTAAGATTTTTAATAAAGTAGATAATTGGCCACTTCTCTAGCATTAAGAAAGCTTTAATACCAATTATTAAGGCATTACACTGAAATTTAAAAGCTTTAGAAAAATTAGGTAATGCTAGTAAAAATATTCAACATAGTCTTTTTTTAATTGAATTAAATGCATTCTATTGTTCAATACCCCAATTTAAACCCAATATATTTCTTAACAACTTTTATAAGTGATATGGTTAATATGCTAAAATCTTTATCAAATCTCATATAAAACTAGTTACACCATAAAAACTTTTTACCTTGGTAATAACTTAGATATGGGCTATTATTGGACAACCTTCACCTTTTTTTCTCATATAACTTTTGGACTAACAACATATCCAAGAAATACAATATTTTCTATTAAAAAGCACACTTATTTAAATTAGCATAATTTTTCATTCTTTAAAACATTAAGCAGATAACACAAATTTTCGATATGCTTATCTATACTTTTAATATATACTAAAATATAATCAAAATAAATAATAATAAACCTGTTTATAATGCACATAAAAAAGATTCATTAATCTCATAAATATGCTAGGCGTATTAGCAAGATCAAATAACATGACTATTCATTCATATAAACCATACATAATCTTAAAATCAATTTTTTATTTATCTTATTCTAATTTTATGATATCCACTTTTCAAATTCATTTTAGTACAAATATATGAATGTAATTCATTTAACATGTCATTTAACTTATGAATATGGTGTCTATACTTTTTTGTTATGTTGTTTATAGTATAATAATCAATACATATCCTCTAAGTTCCATATTTTTTAGGCATCAACTTCTCACCTTGCCTTACATGGACTAAATTAAAGGCTTTTGTCATCCTAAAACTCAGATTCATTTCTTGTCGCAAATATTCACCATAAATAAACTTACCTTGTTGCAAATATTCACTATATATAAACTTATATTCTCTTTTATGAACTCTTTAAACATCAACTTCTCAACTTGTCTTTGAAGCTTCTTTATCTTATCATGATTACCTTTATAGGCCGGTTAATTAGGAATCACAGCTCCAGGTATAAGGTTCATTTAATGCTCTATTCTTCTTAGTAGTGATGAGCTATTATGAACATCTTTACAAAACATAACCTTAAATTTCTATAACAAAGAAACAACAACACAAGGAATAAGAGGATCAAGTTTGTTAACATTAAAGTATGTCTTTTTGTATAAAAGTACAAATATGACAGGTTATTATAAAAAAACATTTTTGATCTCCTTTTTCTTTTGTATTTTTTATTTGTTTTTATCTTAAAACTCGTTTTCTCTTCCTTTCTTTCTTCTCTCCTTGATTTTTCTCTCCACTCTTGACTAAGTCTCTAATTTTTCTTTTTTGGCTGAATCTAGTCTTTCTCTCATCTTAAAGCTTACTATCAAATTTGTATTTTCACTTTTCTCAACCTCACTATTTCTTTTTAATTTTAATTTATATCATAAACTTATTTTAGTGATAATGACACAAGAGTGATGGATCTTTCATCTTTTACAAATAAATATCTATTCTTAAATACATCATATACAACCCTTATTTCAAACCATAATGACTTTCTCAATAATAAATGACCCGCATGTATAGGAATAATATCACAAAAAACTTCATCACTATATTTTCCAATAAAAAACAAAATCAAAACCTATTTAATCACATTCATTTCATCAAATTTATTCAACTACTAAAATCTATAAGGCCTAAAATGTTTTATAGTATTCAAATTCAACTTTTTAACAAATGTAGTGTTATTCATATTAGCATAACACCCATCATTTATACTCATATTATATATCTTATTATTGATGTGGCATCTCATGTGAAAAATATTTTTCTTTTATTACCCCAAATCATCATTTTTAATTTGAATATTCAATACTTGTCTAATCACAAATGACTTACTTTTAACCAGAAACTCAATATTATTATCAGTAACATCTTCAAATGGTGTGATATTCTCATCATTGGTTTCAATTTTAGATTCAATCTCTTTATAATCATATAATATCATAATTCTCTTGTATGAACATTGAGATACTATGTGATTTATTCTTAAACATTAAAAATACTTAATTTCATGATTATGAGGTGTTTAAGTAATATCATATAATACTTAATTTATTTTATTTTTTAATATTGATTTGAAAATAGCTCTTTTTAATTATAAAGCTTTACTTTCTTTCTTTAAAAAAAAAAAAGATGTTGCAAACTAAAGAATTGAAAATACAAAAACTAATAACATGAAAAATTAAAGATAAATAGATTGCTTAGATACCAATTGATATGAATCTAGAGGTTAAGAATTTTAGAACTCATGATTAAAATAGAAAAAACCCCAATAAAACTAAAATCATGTTATTAAAAACCTAATTTAATGATTATTTGAATCAATAATATGAAGTTATTAGATAAAAGTCCACAACTTATTGATTACAAAGAATTAAGAGCTTAAAATGTAAGCATGAACATGACAAAGATAGTTATTTTTTTATAAGTTTTCAAGAGTTCGATAAAAAACAAAAAATGTTCCCGCATATATTTAGTTGTTTTGTTCACATGCGTGATAAGTTTCAACTTCTAATTCCACTGAAAATGTTCCCGCATCTCACCTACAAGGTTTCAACTTCTAATTCCTCTGAAAATGTTCCCGCATCTCACCTACAAGCTTCTCTTGTGTTGAAAATCAGTGTTTTATCACGGATACTTAAGCATGAGCATGAACATCAATAACAACTCTTTCTTTGCGCTTCAACCAAAATAAAGTCTTTTTTCAGACTATCTTGGAAGCATATCTCAAGTCAATGTTGTTGTCCCTCTCTAAATATGTTGTCTTTGCATATCTTGTAGATTGTTTTATGAAAATTATAGGAAATGGTATATGAATCTCGAAAGTGCCTAGCCAGATCGAATATTTTGAGAAATTAAACTGAACATTTGTTATACTAACAATATGAACAGGGGGCTTTGGTGCAGCAACAAAGTCAAAATTAGTTGAATTAATTGTTAATGCGAGAAGGGCCTTTTTTAAATTGTCTGGTTGGCGATGGTGAGGTAGCCATGTATTGTTTTGGAGTGAGATTCAAGTTCTCTCACCGAACACTAGTTGATTTTGAAGGCAAACTTTTTGCTTGCATTGGCAGATATCTCTCACTAGCATGTAAGACATGTTCATCTCACCTTCCTTCCTTGTGTCCTACGACTCGGCTAGCATCCTCATAATTGTTAAGAGTTAAAGGTATAGCTGTTAATAGATTAGCTAGATCATTACCTTACGGAAGGACCTATCGTCACTGTAAATTCCACATTAGGTAATTTGTATGGGAAACTTCCATGTTAAATGGGATAAACAAGAGGGGAAATTAGCTGAAAATTGTGTCTTAATCATTTGAAACTGAAAATTTACCTTCTTGACCGTAATCTTGCCTCAACCTTCTTCCTTCTGGAAGTAAGCGAAATCATGGGAGATCAAAATAAAACAAAAAACCGAACAATCCCACATAGTAAAAATAATCATTAAAGAGTTAGGCACAAAGCTTTGTTGCCTACATATTTACGGGTGAGGGTGCTAAAGTTGCTTTGTCATACAACCTCCCCACCATATAACCAAACACACAGGCATACACATTTCAAGCCCATTTCATCTCCAAAAACCTGCTTTAAGTTCATCTCCAGGATTCCGGTGACTGCATGGAGTTGTAGGGGCCCTGCATTTATTGTAAGTACAGAGGCAGATAAAGAATTCCAAGGTTTGTATACTTTGTATAAATCGAATCTACATATACACTTGTTTTAACTACGTGATAGTGATGTTTTCTTTGTGAGTTTCCAGGGCTGCTTAAATCCCATACACAACATTTCTGTTTTCTTTGATTTTTCAGGGCTCCTCACAACCCCCAGCAAATTTATCTTCGTTCAAGGTACTTCATGTGCATGTACCATGTATATGTGTGTCTGGTTTTCTAGTCCATGATCAACACTCTCATTGTCTATGTAGCCTCAGAATTGTTCCTTCTGAAGGAGAGTTGCTTAGCTAGCCAACTAATCAATTAATACGTGAAGCTTTGGCCAATCAATTATAAAAGCATAAAAATATATTAAGGTTTTGTTCTTACTTATCTAATTAACCTTACGTTAAGTTGGGACAGAACCACCTTATGTTAAGACGACATATATGAATTCTACACTTCATTAACAATGGAGCACTACTTACCAAACTCTATCATGCGTAGACTCAATCATCATCATCACCAACCGCAGTTGTTTTATCATTTCATAGAGCTATAACTACTTTGATGAAGCTTGCCTATCCCTAATCTTGAAATAGTTTCCTTGTTAACTAATATTTCTCTTGCAGTATACACTAATTAGTCAATTGACGTAAAAAATATGTGTTAATGTATCATAGAATTATATATTTATTGACTCTATGACACAGGCAAGCATATGCTATGCTAGTTAGAAGTATGTCATCTCTCAGACCTTATCTTTTTGCAGGTATAATTCTCCGTCAGATGGGAGAAATGCCGAGCTTCCAATTGGGTGTTATTGGGGCCCTGTTCCTTTCAGTTGCATCATCTGTCTCCATTGTCATTTGCAACAAAGCTTTGATGAGCAATCTCGGATTCCCATTTGGTAAAAACTTGTTACCTGCTCAAATTAAGAGGGCATGCATTCTTTTGAAGATTTCTTTTCATTTTGCCATAGTCATTAAGAACCAGGAGTTGCGAATTGAAGCATTTTATTGGATTTCTCACCATAAGAAGGCAGAAAAAAATTACCTTTCTTTTTTCCTTGGATGTTGCAGCTACAACTCTCACTAGCTGGCACCTCATGGTAACATTCTGCACACTTCATGCGGCACAGCGTCTCAATTTGTTTGAGTCCAAATCCATTGACATGAAGCCTGTGATGCTCTTTGGAATTCTAAATGGGGTTTCGATTGGACTTCTCAACTTGAGTCTTGGGTTCAATTCTATTGGATTCTACCAGGTACACCTCAATTCTACTTTCACTTCCAAATCGGCTCGCCAAGTTGATACAGTTCTTCTTTTTTTTTTCCTTTTACCCGCTCTTGGTCCTGGAGATGTTATATTTTCTTCTTCTTCTTCTTTACATTGCAGATGACCAAACTAGCAATCATACCATTCACTGTCCTATTGGAAACTCTGTTCCTCAAGAAGCAATTCAGGTTACTACAGTCCTGCATATTTTTATATAAATATCAGATCAGATATCAATATACAGCTTGTATTGCTTTAATGTTATATGATTTTTCTCCAAGCACTCTATTATATTCTCTACTTATCGCAGCCAGAAGATAAAGCTTTCGCTCTTTGTCTTGCTTGTTGGAGTTGGCATTGCCTCTGTGACTGATCTCCAGCTCAACTTCGTGGGATCAATTCTCTCTCTCCTAGCCATTATAACAACCTGCGTTGGGCAAATTGTATCCTTTCTTTGCATACGCCATTGATTGTTTTCACTTCAATTCGGTGTTACATTATCATACTTCAGCTGGTAATGATCTCGGGGAATAATTTGACTTTGAAAATGAAAACAAACTTGTTCGACTTCATAAACTACATATATATTCCAAGAAAATCATTAGCCTGCTAATGCTGCGCCTAGAGGGACAAGTTCATTCTTAACTTGATTAATTCTCGATCAGCTGACAAGTACAATACAAAAGAGGCTAAATGTGTCTTCCACACAGCTGCTTTACCAGTCAGCCCCATTTCAAGCAGCAATTCTCTTTGTGTCAGGCCCTTTGGTGGATCAATTCCTCACGAGAAAGAACGTCTTTGCATACAAATATTCTTCACTAGTCTTGGTATATATCCTATTCCCATCTCTCTCTTGTTCGTGTTTTCGTGCTCTGACTATATATATATATATACACACATGAAAGAGTGACAGAAAGCATTTATCCTTGAAAAACTTCGCAGGCATTCATTATACTTTCATGCATTATATCTGTGTCTGTGAACTTCAGCACATTCATGGTTATCGGCAAGACCTCACCAGTTACTTATCAAGTGCTTGGACACCTCAAAACTTGCCTTGTTCTTGGCTTCGGGTATACTCTGTTACATGATCCTTTCACAATGAGAAACATCATTGGAATACTAGTTGCTATCTTTGGCATGGGCCTCTATTCATATTTCTGCGTCCAAGAGAATAAAAAGAAACAATCAGTGGACCTTTCACTAGCTTCCCAGGTACTATATATATATATATTACTGATCTTTTGACATGAATATCTCTGCTCATTGTTTAGGAACTGAAAACAAATTGCTACTCCTTGTTTGTTTCAGATGAAAGATAAGGATAGCACTCCAATTTTGGGCATGCAGGATAAAGAAATCAGTCACGACGCGAAGAAATCAACAAAGGACTCTCTTGTTTAATTTGTCATAAAGAAGTTCATGGATGTATCGGGTGTTTGCTCTACCAGAAACAATTAATTTGTTGAGTATAAATGTTTTTTATTCTTTTAATAGACAGTACCCATTCACTTTTTTACCATTTTATTAATTTTAGCTCTAAATAAATCATAGCACAGATCATTTTTTCCCATTCTTCTGCTATAAATCTAATAATGTAACCTATCAAATCAATAATCAGACAAAATTAAATCAATAAATATCCTATTTCATAAGATGAATTACTGAATAATAAAAAAAACGACTCCAAGATATGTCATGTTGTGCAGATTTAAGGTAAAATTATGAGATATTGAGTCTTTTGCATAGTATATTAAAATAACTTAAAAATATAAAAAAATATATATTTTTTTAAATTGAACCCAACAAACACTAAGATTCGATAAAAAAAAAACAAAAAAAACAAAGATGGGGACAAAATCAAAGATATACTCTGAATTTTCAGGGGGAAAAAAAAACCCGTAGGCTTTATAAATCTTTTACATGATATACAGTAGCAACTTTGAGTGGTTAATGATTTTTACATTCTCATAAATTGACCATGAAAATCTCACGTAGAAACTCGATATCTTTGAGATTCAAAATCATGATATATGTTAAGGCCTGATTCTTTTAATCATCAAGGGACTTTTGATGTACGATGCAATATCCTTTTTAGAAAAATAAGTTTCTTGGTTATTTTTTTTTTATTCAGCTTAAGAATTTTTTTTCTATTCTATATTATTATATATTTCTTAGTTTTTTCTATTTAAAGAGAATAATTTTTCTATTTTATTTTTCCTATTTATTATTACTAGAATTTTCTATTTTTTTGTATAATATATATATATATATATATATATATATATTTAAAGTTATAATAGCCTCGTGACAAGTAAGACTTTAATGAGCGAAAATTCAATATTTTTTGTGTCTATTAAAGTATAACTAATAAAACTAGAAAAGAAGTACGATGATATTTGTTTCAAGTAAAAATCTTCAAAAATGGGCAGAGAAATCCATAATTTTTGTTGTTCCAAATATAATTGGGCAGAAGAGCTATTATAATCTTTTATATTGAAAAAACTAAGCCTTGGTAATATTTAATGGAAAAGATAAAACCTATTAATTTTTTATATAGAAAAAACTAAATTCCTTAATAATTATTAATAGAAAAATAAAATATGAATTTTGAAAAACAGGATGTGTGTGTGTGTGTGTAAAGCATCCTTTTGTAACCCAAAAAGTAAAATGGCTTTATTGTGCATAACAGGGGGAATCAATGATCATGATGGCAATTTGGTGTGGCGAAGGCTGTCTGGTGGGTGTGGTGATAGCAACGGATGGGCAACATGCATCTAAATTCTAGCGAAATAGACCAAGACCATGGTTGCTTTAAAAGACACTATTACTAATGTTTTTTTAGGGGTGTGATAGTAATTTTATTTAAAAAAATATTAAAATGATATTTTTTTAAAAAATTATTCTTGACATATTAGTACATCAAAATAATTTAAAAATATAAAAATATATTAATTTAAAATAAAAAATTAAAATTTTCAAAAACACTTTACAATCACAATGCCACTGAGTAAATTCGACCCATTCATAATATTTTAGATTACTTCAATCACAAATAATATTTTACTATGCACATGTATTATTTTATTCTTAGATTTTTATTCATGTTTATGTTCTAAATAATCTACTTAAGTTGTTTTATACTTAAAAATATTATAAAAGATATAAAGTGTTAAAAAAAACTAAATAAAGTATTTTTAGTATAATTTCAAGCAAATACTTAGAAATAATATATTGGATATTAAGACAAGTTATTGAAGTTAAGAAATGCAAATTCTAATTGTGAATTCAACTTCAACAAGAAATCCTAGTTGGATTAAAAATAGTCAAAGCAAATATATCACATTGAACTATTGTGTATTATTTATATCATATCTGAAGCAAAAAATAAAATTTTAATGTAATTTAAGTTGAGTTACAAACTAGACTTTCAAGTTTTTTTTTATCCACATATGATATACCCATTAACTTGTATAGACAAGAGAGAATCATATCTTTAGAGTTGAGTTTGAGATCTGCCAGCAAACTTATTAATGATATGGCAAGGTTCTTACATGACTAGAAAGCTCTTTTAGAATGTCATAGTCAATGTACAAATTATTAGAGTCGAATTATTACAAGGAAACCTTAAAATAATTTAAGTAGGAATTAGTTAATTACTAAGAAACTTCTCTGTCTTCTCAAATATATATTATAAACAACCCTAACCTCTGAAAAAGTAAGGGATCACGTTAAAAACATAGGAGAATAGAGGAGGGGGTTCTATTGTTTTCAAAATTATTTTTTTGTATCTTTTTTTTTTAGAATTTGCAATAAGCTTAATTTTTTTTAAAGAGGTTATTACTCTTGAATTTCAAATTATCATAAGGATTTGTGATTAAAATTATTCTATATTTGATTACGATATATAAATATTATATGTTTTTCTATGATTATATTTAATGATTGATAATGTAAATTCTATATGATAATATGTTTTTTTGTTATAAATCTATTGCTAGTTGATTAGTTTATGTCAAATGCAAGACTAATTAATTTAAGTAGCAAAAGTGTTCAATTTTCAAACCCATATTTGATTATTTGTTACTTGAAAATTATAATTCTTGATTAAATTAACTCACATGTTTAATTATCATGAATTAATTACACCTATCTTGATCTTAATAATGTTATGTAATAATTAAATCTTGCATGCTTAATGAAGGTTATTATGTAATTAGTGTTAATTGATGTACGAATGTTAGATTACCTAAAAAGTAAATATAGGTAGAAAAAATTATTATTTTTCATAGTTGATTTATTTATGATCACACATCATATTAGAAAACATAACTAAATTTAATTATTGAAGTTTAATTATGATTGAGGAAAACATCTTATAAAGTAAAAAAAATTTCTCTCTATTTTTTATATTTTATTGATTTGTCACTTAAAATTGATTTTTTTGTTTTCTTTGCTTTTTAATAAGTTATTTTTAGTTATTTTAATGATAGAAAAAATGTGAAACTCAAGAGCAAATTATACAAAAAAGGAGGGATTTATAATAAATTAATTTTTTATAATATAGAAATAATGGAACTACAAAAATAAAATATAATGATAATAATGATGATGATAGAATTTATTAGTTTTGAAGAACAAAAAAGAGAAAGCCTAAATTGTGAAAAAGAGAGGGGAATTTCATATTTTATTCAAGGAAAATGAGAGAGAAAAACACCAAGGTTTAACAAATTTTCAATCCTAGACAAATCTAGAGGAGAAAAATATCATTGTACAAGAGAAATTGCAAGGAAACAAATGTGGGAATTTTAAAGAAATGGACGGTAACAATAAACTTTAGGAATTATTGTTCATTGAATTTGATTAGCCTGTTCCATATACGGGAGGCTAATGATGTTAGCTAAGTTGGCAAATATCGACATGATCATTATATGAGAGGAGGAATATATAACTTATTTAACTATTTGGATTCAAAATAGTTAATGATATTGACAGGTGATGTTGATATCGATAAAATTTATGAGACTTAATTATTTTTCCGAGGTGAAAGCTAATAATGTCAAAAATCCTTGATATTAGCATACTTGAGGACCTCCCAAGGTAACATGGAACATTAACTAACTATTTTGACCCAAAAGTAGTTAATGACAACAACGGTCGTGTTAGTGTTTGTATTTTTATGAATTTGATAAGTTGATCTTAGGACGGGCAACTAAAGACACTTATAGGGGTTATTAGCATTGGTATTAGTCTTTTTAATGTAGGGAGAAGTGCTAGGATGTATACCCTCGATCAAAGCTTGGATTGTAAAAAAAAAAAAAAAACATAATTAAAGGAAACAAATTTGTTAATCTTTAACAAGGGCTTAACTGTGATGTATAGAATTGTATTTGACTTAAATAGGTAGATATGTTGTATAATTTTTCTTCCATGAAATTGTTTGTATTTTTTTTAATTATATGAAAATTTTTTGTTTTGCAAGTCCATCTCATTCATGTCAGGAGTAGAATTTAGGTTCTTTAATCCTTTTTTGTATAAGTTAGGAACTTAGAGATTCTTCATGTAATTTTTTTATATAGTATACATGTAGCCTAAATATACTAAATATAATAGTATACTCCTTGTATTATTTTGTGTTTAGAATATTAAATATATCAATATATGCTTGGGATATTATAATGTACTAGTTTATGTTTAGATTGCTAAATTGTGTTGTGTTTATATATAAAATTTCAGTGTTTGAATGATTTTTTTAATTACTAATTTATGTATGTGATATAAGATGGAGATTGAGTGTGAAGATTTATCTTGAGTATATTCTCGAATGAATTAAATGGTTGAATTGGACCAATTGTGGATGTGTTTGTAGATGGATGTGATTATAAATACATGTAGGGTAAATTGTCGATAATTTAGGATCTCTTGGTATTGAGAAAACTTTGTCAAAATTTCATTAGAAATTTCAATGACCTCATTGTAAGAAAATAAAAATAAAATTATGCTTCATTTATACATGAAAGTTAAATGGACAAACTGATCTAACTATTAGGATTGTTACAAAAAAATCTCCCTTTTAATTATTTATTATTTAAATTGCATATTAGTTGATTATTTCATATCAATAATATTTAGTATATCTTTACTTTATTTGCTTTAAATAAAACTTAAATAGCCTGCCTTGATTAAATAATTAAGTTCTA
>NW_011499941.1:545522-551485 GCF_000495115.2 Populus euphratica
CTTGGATTCATAAACCCTGCACAATTCCAGAGGCTTATTTTCTTCCATGTTTGGAATGAAATTTAAGATGTCATTACCCATCAAAATCAAGGCCGATAACAAAGGCTACTGAAATTGAACCATTGATTGGGAAATCCAATAAAGGAAGAAACTGCAGTCCTCCTTTGAATCCAACTGTTTCCTCCACTGGATTGCTCAAATAATCTTGTGTATGGACTCTAGACAAGCTATAAAGCTACGAAGAATATTACAAAGGTTTAAAAAGAAGAAAAAAATTTAATCAATCACCAAAATCTTCAGTCATCAGAATTTTGAGCATTGCTTAGGCAGACCTGTTTCACGATCCACACTCACAATTTCTGTGGCATTGTCGCATCTGAGTACGTCTTGACCCAACTTAGCTCCAGCTGCTTTTAGACCCTTAAGCGAAACAGGCTGGTTGAACAAGTTAAGTGATGGCAATTTGGATGCTGGAGGCAACCTGCCATCAGGCAAAAAGGATGTAAAATCTTCCTTCAGTAGAGGCACCTCAAAATCTGTCTTGTCATGCTTAACAACGTTGTCCTTTGCACTAATGTGAGCCCCTGGTTCCATGTGATTAGTTGAAAAGCTTGCCTGGTTTGGAAAGTTGGGATAGAGACTAACATATCCTCTGAGGTACATCATGTCAATGAAGAACTTCTTCCATGAAGCTTGCCATCCATTTGTTCTTGACTTTGGAATCTGAACTGGGTTTGCCTTGGCATCTTCAGTGAACCTCGTGTTCATGTAAACATAGAATTCTCTCCATTGTTTAGGGAAGAACATTGCACCCCAACTGCAAGGTAGTTGGTGGAGATAAGGTGTGTTAGGATGGATCCCCTTGAAGAACTCAGTTGCATTCCATTTAGGCCTTTCTTTCACCACCTCCACCAATCTAGGTGTGTAAAGCGAGATGGAGGAGAGCTCAGGCAGTGACACTTGAGGATCATAGTGGTAGGCCAGAAGAGCATATTTCATCCACAGATAGTAGAATGGAGAGACCTCAATATCATCCTCGAGTAGGAGGCCATAATCATCATCAGATGAAGGGTACCAACTTTCACTGACTGCTCGAATTAGGCCTCCTTGGATGATTCTTCTTCTGAGGGTCTTAGGACCATGAGGCCAACCGAATGAGTTCACCAATCGTATCGTTTCCTCATCAACTTTGCTGTCCATGTTGAAGCTGATGGGGATTTCATCCCCCAAATAATAAGCATTGCTGAGAGATTCAAGAAGTCTGGTTAAGGAAGGGGCACGGTTTTGGGTGATTATGTTGACAGAAATCCGCATTTTATTCCAATCTGCATCGACAAATTAAGTGTATGGTCAGTCATATCCATAAAAAGAAAGGTTCCACAATATAGATCATAATTTCAAGGGCAGAAAAGTGAGGATGCATCCTTACTTGGCAAAGCAGTTGATCTTAGATCAGCCATCCAAAGAACCTTTGATATACAGGGCCTTGGAAGAAGAACCATCGTTGTGCCATTAACATTAGTCTCTGTCGCCATTTTCAAGGCTTTCTTCACATTAGGATCAATGTCATTCACTGTGATCACCACACTGGGATTGTGAATTTTTATCAATCCTTTCATGCTCGAGTACACTGCCTGCATCACTGGCACTTCCGAGTCTGATATACCTGACTGCGCCCCAACCGCCAAATCAAATATCCTGAATCTTCTCTCTTTGCAAACCACTTTAGGCCAATTAAGAGCAGTTGCAGCATCTTCACAAGGGCAAAAACTGCCTCCAGAGATAGCGATGTATGCCTTCTTGCCAACAGCTGACCTGAACTTTTCAAGAAGTGGTGCAAGTGCTTTAACTTCATCGACCGAGTGGGCATAAAAGAGTGCATCTATTTTTTGAGGGTGCATTGCTGCCCACTGAGTCACATAACCAGCAGACAGTGCTTTCCACCACTGATCATCTCGGACTTGAACAATGTCCTTGAAAATTACAGTGGTTTCAGAAACATAAGCAAGCCTGTGCTCACTATCACCCCATGTTTCCTTATCGTTTGGATCAACTGGAAGCACAAATGAACCAGCATTCCTGTACTTCTGAAGCTGGTAGCTGCATATGTTGGATAAAAATCATAACATTAGAAGCTCAATCAGGAAGACAAAAGAATAGTAAATTCAAAGAAAAAAAAAAAGAGAAGTAGTTGGATATCCAGAGAACCACTTTTCTCTCATATTGAGAAAGCTTGCCCTTCTTCCACAATCAACTATCATGATATACCATTTTTACCATCACTTGTTATTTTGGTAATGGTTATAGCAGTTAAATGACTTAAAAATTACATGGATAACCATAGGTTCAGATTCGGAAACCATTTGCACATTTCCAAAAGCTAAAAAATAATAAACCATGACTGATGTATTAGTGCACCCTCCTCCAACCTCCACTGACGGGACACTGGAACTTACTCCTATGTCCTAACCAAACTATTCCTCCACAATGTGCAGATAGTGCTACAGAGAATCTCAAGAGGGAGGTGCTAATTCCAACACAGTTATTTTCATTTCATTTATCAAATTAAACATGTAGACAGATTAGTGGATACAGAAATACCAGTGGTGGAAACGGGATACAGAGCATAATCTTGAAGTGGAAAATATTACATTAACAACGTTCAGGATAGTGACTAAGAGCAGAAAAGTTGGCCGCATCTTTAAAAAGGGAAGGCTATTCTAGGAAGATTCTTGTATTGAAAACTTATTGCATCTAATAAAAAAACTGATTTTAAGTATAAAACTTCAAATGCTTGCCAATGTACGACTGAACAGGTTATCAACTCAATAAAAGCTCAATAACACTCGCATGAATGTTTTGTAAAAATTGTTACCACTAGCTTAAACCAATATTGTTATTAATGTGAAGAAAGCGGGGTGACTCCTAGAGATCAAAGTTTACAGGAACCCATCCCCTTTTTTTTTTTTTTTAATTTTAACTACCGAATACAAGTGATGAAAATAAAACAAAAAATTGAAATGTAGTAAGATTGGTCATACCTAAGATGCAGATCTTCTCCTGTCTTGAAGGTCATAGGTGCCTCAACGAATAGTGTCTTAACGAGCTCTGCAGATAAAAACCATGAACTGGAAAGAAAATCCACCTGCACAATTTTATCAACTGTTATGTCATAAGCAGGGTCAGGCAAATAGAGTCCTGCATCTTTGGACCGGAACTTTCTGTAGCTAGGGAACGTAAAGTCCTTTTGCCTGAAAGGCAAAATCCTTCCTATGCTGCCCAAAACTGAGTTCTTGTATTTTTCCGTCCCTGCTACGTGCGATAATATCTGTAGCATTTTCCTGCCTGGAATCATGTCGTCATCAACGATATATACAAGATCGGCTTCGGTTTGTAAAGCCATTTGGAACCTTCCATAATACTTGAAATCGTAGCTAGAACTAACGAAACTGATTCTTGAATCATTATAGCTGTCAACAATTCGCTTTAGTGACAGCTCATTCGGGCTCCCAAATGAAAGTACCCAAACATGGTGGAAAGGAAGTGTCTGGTGAAGCAGAGAATCAAGCTGTGCGCAAAGTGTCTTTCTCTTGAAATGGTTTAAGATCACTGTGACCTTTGCCTTATTGGGTCTTCGCAAATCCCACTTAGAATTCATTGCCATTAGGTCAGACAGTGTTTCTGTGCCAATGGACTTCCTTTGAAAATCCAATACCTCATCATACAGCTCTCTCTTCAACTTAATCATTTGAGAATCATTTGACTTCTTCTGCTGGAAATCAATCTTTTCATGCTCGCAAACTTGAGATGGATTGATTGGTTGGATTTCTGCTCTGACAAGAGAAGCAGCTTCTTGGTATCGACCAAGAACGTGGGGTGGGACAATAAATTGCTTCCATTGCTGTGCGATTCTGGTAGCCCAGGTAAAGTCTGGTTTGGCTCTTAAATCTATTGTAGGGCTCATGTAGTATAGTAAGAATGTTGCATAAATTGCAAAAGCAAATTGGAGACAAGTAAGAGCGGTAACAAGCCTAGCTGAGGGATTCCTATGTAACTTGGACTTGGCCTTCCCTCCAACATAATCACTAAGCATCCCTTCCAAGTCATCCCCACTTTTCATGGTCGAATACTGGATTAAGCCAATATCTTGATTTCAATTAAAATGAATGTTTACCTGCAAAAGCAATCAAATTAACATACATGAAACTTAAACCATTATTCATACTTAATGTCCAACTTTTGTATAAGCATTTAAACTCGACTGTATTGAAAATATGCTTCAAATTAACACCAGACTTAATTTTCTGCCAACCAAACAGCACAAAGTGTTAGAATTTCAGCGTTGTAGCCAAAGAAAAGCTCAGAAAAACTCTGGTCCAAAAAGAGCAAGAAAAGAACAAGCAAGAAGGAATGAAGAAGTTATGTCGATGGAGTTGGTTGAAGTTTGTGTAGTAACGGATCCTGTGCCTTTGTATTATATTTATATGAATGAATGGAAATGTAGTTAAAAAGCGCAAGAGAAGCACTCCATGAGAAAGGCATCCATTGTCACACGGTCTAAACGTTTATATTAATATAGTATCATTATTACATAAATTTAAAAAGCGCAAGAGAAGCACTCCATGAGAAAGGCATCCATTGTCACACGGTCTAAACGTTTATATTAATATAGTATCATTATTACATAAATTTAATAACATTCCTGTTAATTTTTTATTTTGTTAAATAAGCTTGATGATTTTATTTGGAAATATGCTAAAATAATATATATTTTTTACTTTTTAAATTTTATTTTAAAATTTAAAACCGGTTTTGATGCCATATAAAAGGGCTAACCCTGCGTTTTATAGTCTAATCTCTCTCTGATATTAAACAGGATCCCAGACAAACTGAAAATGAAATTTGTATTTTCTAAAAGAAGAAAATAAATAAAGCTGATTAACTAACAATTCAAATCCCAAGAGATTAATTAATGTAAAAATAGACAAAGAAAAGACTTCTAGTACATTCAATGTCAAACTCAAGTCCCTAGATCATGAGCACCTCTGTCCAAAACCCAGACAAGATGAATGCAAGAGAGATATATATAGTCCATCGAGGACAGGAAACACTGAAAGAAAACAACTTAAGAATGAGTCCATCGAGGACAAGAAACACTGAAAGAAAACAACTTAAGAATGTTAAGATAGCAATACCTTGTCTACAAACAAAGAAAATGAACCACAGAGCACTGATTACAAAAAGACCTTTTCTTCAGCAGCAAATGAAGCACACTAAAAGCTACCAGAACCCTCAAATTTACACGAAAAGAAAGAAAGAATGTAATCAATCAATGGCTAATACGAGGCCGCGTAAAGTTGCAAAGAATGAAGGTGTTAGACATTAAAGATTTGAGCATAGTATTTAACTGGATTAATACATAAGCAGGTAGTAGAGATGATTATATATACGTTCACCTATATTTATATATTGCCAAGTTTGACTTAGCATGTAGTCTGTAGATACGTCGAAGAACATGACAGCAAACTTTGCTAATGGGGTTTTGCCCAACTTTCTCAAGTTGAAAGCAGCAAATCACAGAATAGATTCAATTTGCTTGTGGGACGGAGAATTTGAAAAAGTTTGGTCATTTTCTCATGAAAGAAAATGGGATAAGTTCCGTATTAATTTGTCTTAATTCTTCTTCTCCTTTTTTTTCTTTCTTTTTCTTCCGGCACAGTTAGTCAACTCCTGTTTTTACAGGTGAGTGGCCATTACAGTTGCAGAAGATGGTCACCAGAGAAGAACAATATCCCTGATATTAAGACAATTATTGTGCGAGTAACTAATTCAAGGAGATATTAAGCTATATTTAAGAACTGGGCTTGTAATACTATGTTTGGAAATGAAGCTGTGTCTGTATTTTATTTAAAATATAGATTTAATTTATTTAGTAAAGAAAAATACATAATTTATTGTGTATG